>NC_135491.1:7582844-7688753 GCF_052094955.1 Ictidomys tridecemlineatus | reverse complement strand
CCCAGTCCACGCCTGGTAAGGACTGCATTTGATGTCTGGTTTCCTCCTGAATGTCCTTCCTCTCATGATATGCCCATTTTTATTTATAAATTTTCTTATAAAATTTATAGCCTAAGTTTATCATGTAATAATTTGGAGGTTCATTTTATTTGATGCAACTTAACTGTGTGATTCTTGAATGGTGTTGGATAATAGTTTTATGGTGGAATACAGACCACAAGTGACTTTTATACTGAGCTGTTCCACAGACACTTCATCATCTCTCAAATGATTCATATAATTTAGCCCTTTGTTTTCAGAAGTTTGTCCTCAGAATTTGATACGTGTATGAAGAAATAAAATATTGACTTTTTCCCAGTGATTATAAATTATTGCCTCTGTATTGACAATAAAGCCCTCTACTGTCATAAGGGGCAAAAGCAGAGAGAGAAGTTGTCTGCACTGGTATTTGATATGAGAGGGAAGCTTTCCTCATTTAACCCAAACAGGGTATTGTTGACATTATTGATATTTTTTCACAAAAACAAATCCTTTTTATTTTTATCTGTAAAACTTTTAACTTTATATGTGTGGCATTTAATCCCATGATTTTCTGTGTCTATTGAGGTTCATGAGATTTCTCCTTGACTCTACTGGGGGTGGTCACACAGCTGACCTTTCTAATCCTGAACCTCCTTGCACTTATGACAACTCACTTGCTCAGTTGCTAGAATCCTTTTGCACAGTGTGGGATTCCTGTCAGCCATGATTTTGTGCAGATTGCTTTTCATCAGGAAGTGGAAGGACACACTCTTGTCATCAATGTTTCAACTGCATTTCCTTCTGTTGTGAAGGCTCTGCTGCCCTCACAGTGTGATTAAGAGAAACCACTTTCCTGCCCTTAGGAAGGGTTTGCAGATGTTTCTGCATCTGGTGGTTGGCATCCTACGCTGTTGAAGCATTCCTTGGGAATCCTTAGGAAGCCCTTTTCCCCAATATTCCATGTCATGCTGGGGAGCACTGCACTGTGCTGGCTGCGGGTCTGAAACCTATGGTAAGTCGAGTCTCCTAGGGTTTTCTCATGTCTCGTTCCTCTGAATTCACTGACATAGTCCATCCAACATCACCTTTTCACACACACCTGTGGATTCTCAGTGTCTTTCTCACACTGTACACCTGACACTGTGGAGCCTTCACATGGGGCAGTGGGACAGTCTCACAGGAGGGGTTAAATGCAGCAGTCTTTCCAAGGACTGTGTTTGCCTTTGCTTTTCCTTTCTATTGAGGTTCTTTGATATTTTTCTGCTGCCTTCACAGAAATCCTCTCTCCCTCCTTTTCTAGGGCTCCTTCTGCTGTTCCTGTTCTAATGCCATCATTCTTTCACAGGCTCTCATCCAGTCTTCACATTTACTTCTGGAAGGCACGTCCACAGTGCTTTCCATGATAGAGTTTGAGTCACCAGGTGGTAAGTAAAAGGTGCTTTGTGTTTTGAACATACTGAAGATCAGGGTTTTCCTGTTTGTCTTTTGTGACTCCAGATGAATTGCCATGTCACATGAGCCCTTGCACTTGTGGCCCTCACTTCAGGGCTGGCTGTGGGTGCATTTCCCTGCTGCTTCTCCAGTGCCTGGGGAGAAAGCTGGGATCTCACAGTGACTGTGGGGGTGGTGCTTTTATAGCAGTTAGGTGGAGTGTGAACTGACCTGTGGGTTTGATGTGCCCTGACCTGGTGTGTTCCGCCCACAGTGATCCACTAAGGATGTGTGTTTACATCATAAATATTGACGCCATGTGTATATGAGGACAGCCATTTAAGGGGTGCATTTCAATGCAATGGGCTTTTTATACCCAGAGGTTCTGTCCCCTTAAGCACATTTCCCAACATATGGAGGGCGACACCTTTAGGTAAGTCAGTGTGCAGTTTGTGATCATCATTGTTCCCTGGAAGTCCCCCTGTCTCCTTCACTGGGTGGGTCTTACTCAGCTCATGGGCTGGTGCTGCAGGCCAGTTCATCTGCTCTGACTGGGACCCTCCGGGACCTGCTGAGGAGCTCATGCCCAAGACTTGTCCGTGCTCTTGCTTTTCACCCGTGTGCGTTTGTATGTACAGTGTGATTCTATTACACAGCACACAGGTGGGATGTGGTATTTTACAGTCTTGCAATCTGCCTTCAGTTTAATCTGTTTTACTCATTTTAATTTTACAGATTTATTTCAACTTTATTGAGGTCTAATTAAAATATTTCCAATAAATATTTAGGTAAGGAATTATTCATGTGCTGTATGCTCTGAAATGCCCCCCTAAATCAACATGGTTGACCAATCAGTATGTGTGTTTGTGTGTTGAGTGTATTTAAGATCAGTTTTCAGCCAACCATAAGTACACAGACCTTAATACCATCTTCTCATCAAACATTACCTTGGATACGCTGAACTTGTTCCTCAAGTGCATGAAAGTTTATACCTGTCGATAACATGTCCATAGTTTCCTGCTTCAAGCTCCTGGCATCCACCTCTCACTCTTTCCCTTTCTCTAAGTGCAACATGTTCAGGGGTCTCATGCAGGTGAGATCAGAGAATACTTCCTTTTTTGTCTGCTCTCTTAGTAATACAGTATGATCCGGGTTCATCCATCTTGTCATAATAGAGAGCATTTCTTCCTGCTTGTGAAGGAATACTATTTCATTCAGTGTATGTGTGTGTGTGTATGTGTGTGTGCATCATGTATCCATCCATACAGCACAATCATCGCATCCTCGTGTTCACTGGTGGACACGCAGTTGTCTCTATATCTTGGTTTAATAAACATGCTGCAGTGAACGCAGGAGGCAGACACCTTTGAGAGACTGATGTCAATTCCTCTGTGTGTGTGTTGAGGCGGGATTGCCAGGGCACATGGTTCATGGAGTTGCAAAGTTTTGAGCCAACTCCACCCAATTGCCATCAAGGTTGTTCCATTGAACTCCCATCAGCAGTGCCCAGGAGTCTGCTTTGATCCCATCTCAACCGCTGCTTGTTCCTCTTGCTTTTTCATAATGGCCATTTGATGAAGTTACATCTCATGGTGACTTTGGCTTTCGTTTCTCTCATGGTCTGTGAGGTAGAGCAACACTTCATTTGCCTTTGGCCACTGAAAGAACTCATTTAGAATAAATGTCTATTCATGTCATGTGTTTTCTTTAGTTCTTGAGTTGCATGATGGATGTGCCCCCAGCATCTGATACAGTATTTGTGAAACCTTCTCTGATTCTGCTTCCTTTTCAATTTATTCTTTTCTTGTCATTCAGTAACTCTTTAGTTTGAAATTGTCCTACTTGTTTATTTTTCTGTCATCCATAGTTTTGTGGTATCTACAAGAAAAAAAATAAGTAAAGGAGTTTTTTGTTAAGATTTTATCCAAGAAATTATATGGAGACAATCTTACCTGTACATCCTTATTTCTATTTGAAGGGATGTCTTTGTATGGTGATAGGAAAAGACCCAACATCCTTTTTTGCACATGAAGATCCAGAGTTCCCTTCGTGGACAATTGCAGAGCCATCATTTCACCATTGCAAATTTTCGATGCCCTGTTAAAGGTTAGGTCACTGTATGTGTTTGGGTTAACTTCAGGATCCTCATTCTCTTTCGGTGATTAATGATATTATTTTTATGCCACTAATGTGCCAATTAGATTACTATAGCCCTTTGATAATGTTTGAAATCACCAAGTGTGATGACCCCAACCATTTTTGCAGCTCAACAGTGTTTTGATATATATTCCATGTGACCTTGAGGACTGGTTTTTCCAACTCTGTGAAAACTACTGTTAGAATTTTCATTAGAATTTCATTGAATCCATGGTTCAATTTCAGTAGTATGTGCATCATTACAATATTAATCATTTCTTTTTCCTGCTGTTTGCTGTGGCTAGGACTTCCAGTCCAAAGCTGAACAAAAGAGAGAAGTATGTGCTCGTTACAGGAAAAGGCTTTGGCCTGTCATATTGAGTATGATGTTGGGGGGGCTTGTCACTCATGGTCTTCACTATGTCTAGGTACATTCCTTCCATGCCTAATTGCTTGAAAGTTTTTATCACGATTGACGCTATTTCCACATCAATTGAGGATGCTGTTTCTGCATACTTTGAGAGGATCACTGGTCTTCACCTTTCATTCTGCTCATGTGAGCATCCCACTTACTCATTTCTGTGTGCTGACCCATCCTTCATCCCAGGTGTAAATCCCAGTCCATCAGGGTGAATGATCTTTTTACTGTGCTGTTGGATTCTGCTTGCTATGAATTTTCAGGCTGCTGACAACCATGTCCTTCAGAGATATTGGGCAGTAATTTTCTTTCCCCATAGTGTCCTTGTCAAGCTTTTGATTCAGGATACAGTATTTCTGCAAAATGAGTTTGGAACTATTCTTTGTGCTTTTATTATTATTTTTAAATGTATGAGAGAATTATTATTTTTTTAAATGTTTGATAAAACTCAGATTGAAGCACTCCTGTCCCAGATTTATCATCAATCTACAATTTAAAAATATAGATTCCATCTTACTCATTTGAATTAACCCAGATTTTCTATTTCTTCATGACTCGAAAGAGTGAGTCAAACATCATATCATTTCCTCTGCAATTACCATTGTGAAACTAATTCTGCTCCCATAAGAAGCAGACACAAACATCAGACCAAAGGGTAGCATAGCATGTTTCTAAAAAAGGTAGTTGGCATGTTTCTAAAAATTTATTCATTTTTTAAAAATCATTGCATTGCTTAGACGACAGCTGTTCATGAGAGTCTCTCTGATTCTTTGTATTGTCCACTTTCCCTCTGTTCAGTAAGTGGGGCTGATCCCATTCATCCACCCAGACTATGCAGCTTGTGTATGAGATGTCCAGATGAGAGCCTGGGATGTCACCCCTGGCCTCCTGCCCCTGGCCAGAGGGAGCGTGGACTACATCAATATAGAAGGGAATATTGTGAATAGATCTGGATGATAAAATGAGGAAATGGCAAATGTCCCAAGCAAGGAGAGAAGATGTCTGAAGAAAGATCTCTGGCTAGGGTGAGGAGGAAGAGAGGCCATGCCTTAGTGAACCTAGGGAAAATAAAATGATCAAAACATTTGAGGTTGATCCTGAAATCATCATATCATGATTAAAGACAAGATGCATTTTAAATAATGAGAGTGTGGTCGCCATGGTAATCTGTGACTAGTTCACAAATTCAAACCATTCAAACTCACAAAATTTAAACTGCATAGTTGGTGGAAGGCACAGATGAGCATGTTTCAGTCCTTTTCCTCCAAAGGGGGGAGCTCAGAAAATAATTTGAGTGCTGCTCCCTTAACAGGATAAGTGTGGGATCACTGAAGTACAGATCATGCCCAAGCAGGGATGGTGGTGGAAGTGCAGCCTGAGATGACCTGAGAATGTGCTCATACACTTGCTCAGTGTGGAGACACATGTGGAACTGACCAGAAGTCCAGGAGGGAATGGAGGACTATGGTTCGGGTGAAGGAACAATCGGGTCAGTGGGAGAAAGTATCCCCAAGCAAATGAAATAGTGAAATAAACTCCAAAATCCAAGAAGCGCAGTTGAGATGTGATCCTCGTTAATTTCATTGTCAACCTATTCAAACACCATATTATTTCTTCTGCAATTACCATTGTGAAAATAATTCTGTTCCCATAGAAGCAGACACAAACGTCGGACCAATGGGTAGCATTTATCCATGTTGCAGTCCTCAGGATGTAGGGTCCCTTTGTTATCCTGGGTTATCAACCATGATGACAGCCAGTTCTGCTGGATATTCAAATGTTATGGGATTTGTGTGGAGCACTGTGTGGGTCGCTGAGCAGCAATCCTGGCCTCGACCTTCTGCATGTCAGTACCCCTGCACAAGGTGTGAGAACCACAGATGTCTCAGATCATCGCAGCTTGACCCATGGGTAGGGAGGGAGATGAAAAGTCCCCAGGTGGGAAACGCTATGTCCCATGAGTGTTTAACCATCATTTATTCGGCTGAAGTGTATGTGTCATGAAACTCCAAGACATCAGCACACAGGTAGTCTGTGTCCTAGAGGGATTATGCTCTGCAGAGCAACACCACAGGAACACAGGCTGAAGATGAAACAGCATGGGCTCCAAAGAAAATGTGCCTTATAACCTGCACATTTGTCTTTCACACAAGCCCCAGGTCCCCTGCTCAGTGTCCTAGAATGCTGTGATGTGGCTTGAATTTCACCTTCTTTGTCACCTGCCTCTGTGATCTGTTGTTCCCAGGAATCCCTGGAATCCAGGCTCTGGAAGGGTCTCAACAGGCCCTGAAACACATAGAAGTAGATACTTCATCATCCTCTTCTCCTACTGAACAGTGACTATTACTGCAAATCTATGTTAAAAATAATTCTAAATAATTATTTATTTTTCATTGTGGGGCCAGTTTCCCTCATTAAAAATTCAGAGTCATCATTAGGATAATGTTCCTGGGCTGGGAGTGTAGCTCAATGTACTGCACCTACCCATAAGTCCTGGATTCCTTCCTGAGCACAGCGAGGTCATAATAACGAAATGATGTTCCCAAGTGACACCGTGTTTGGTGTTTTCCTCGTCTCTCAGCTGTGCATTGGTGTCCCAGGCAACTTGTTCCTCTTCCTGTTGTACATGCACACCTTCTCAGTCCAGCGTCATGTGAAGAGGCTAATGGATCCCATTTTTTCCCACCTCACCTTGGCCAATACTTTGACAATCACGTTCACATTGACACCACATATAGCGTCATCCTTTGGAGTCAGACAATTTTTGGACGATGTTGGTTGCAAAACAGTCCTGTATATGTACAGAGTGACTCGGGGTGTTTCCATCTGCACCACCTCTCTCCTGAGTGCCTTTCAAGCCATCACTGTCAGTCCCAGGAACTCTAAGTGGGCGTGGCTTAAATTTAAGCTCCATACACAGATTTGTCCCTCGTTCCTTTTCTTTTGGATCATCAACATGCTCATCTACATCCACACCATTGAAACCATAACAGCCACTAGAAATTTGACTCTGGTTGGTCATGGCTATGTTCATCCATACTGCCAAACCAGGCAGTTTGGAAACCAAAATGCAGGGAGATTTCTAAGTGTCATCTTGATTCATGACCTGGTGTTTGTGTTCCTCATGATTGGCACCAGCCTGTATATGGTGAATCTCCTCCATAGACACCACAGGAGAGCCCAGCACCTCCACAGCTCCCGTGTCTCCTCCCAGACATCTCCTGAACACAAAGCCACCCGCACAATCCTCCTGCTTGCAAGTTGCTTTGTGGTCTTTTACTTCTCAAACAACTATGTGACTCTTTATTCCTTTTATGCACACAAGAAAATCCCAAGGCTGGAGGGGTTGAGTGGAGCTTTATCTTCATGCTACCCAACCATCTGCCCATTTTTGCTGATGAAAAATAATAAAATTGTTTCCCAATTTACTTCATCCTTTTCACAATAAGAATTACAGGTTTACAAAGAGCATTTGATGGCTGAACTGTCCCACCATGCTTATAGAGAAGAGAGTCCCTCATGATTCGTCTGGAAAAAGTTTTTTTTCTTGTTAACTTGTCCACTTCAAATGGCACTAGTCTGAATTCATATGCTATACAAATCTATTGTGCTCTCACAATAGGAGACTTAGTTTGAGTAAGTGTATGTATGTATCACTGCAACAATTTTCATATTTATTACATCCTTAAATTATTATACTTTTGTAAAATGAGTGCATTTTCTATATGACATTAAAATGATTTATCTGCTTGCTTTGGCTTTTCTAAATACAGCTACAAAAAATATAAAATTACATTTGTGGATTTCATATTTCTATTAAAATGTGCTGGCCTAAGAAACTGTTGCTCTGTGTCTGTGTTAGGGAGTTATTTTGCTACTTTGACTAAAGGACTAGGCCAGAACCACTCTAAAGGAGGACAGGATTATCTGAGGGCTCATTGTTTCAGAGGTCTTAGTCTATAGGCTGGCTCCAATCCTCAGGCACAACGTTAGAGAGAACATCATTGTGGAAGACTGTGTCAGAGGGAAGCAGCTTACATCACAGTGTTGGGGATCGCAAATCAAGTCAAGATGGTGCATGGCAGTTTGCCAGGGGGAGTGGTTTGTGAGGCAACATCACCGAGCCATTAAGTTGGTGGAGATTCCTTATTGGCTGATTGCTCTAACTGGATGATGCTAATTGAGTCAAGCTGTGTGTAATCAGTTAGGTATATATACCTCTGTTGTTTTGCAAAATAGTGGCTTCTGCTACCTTTTGGGCCCACTACCTTGAGTTCCCGCTGAGTTTCCCCACAATAAAGCAGTTCCCGCTTCAACCTTCAAGTTGCTTGTCACCTCCCGGTTATTATCCTCAGCTGGACTGGGGCATATGGTGGCCCGTACGGGGAAGCTCCAGGATGCTTGGGAGTAAGTGACAAGGTAAAGTGCTCCCCCCTAAGGATGGGTGACACCAGTGTGTTCTTGTTTCATTTTGTTTTGTTTCAGTTTTAAGCTGCCTGTCCCTAGAAATAAATAGGATGGAAGAAAAGTTCCTTGCCCCTGAAGAACAGATAGGGAGAAAGAACTGATGCACATTTCAAGAAAATAGAAAAATTAATACAGTGTGTTTTTACTCCGTTTTTGTTTTGTTTTGTTTTTGGTTTTGTTTTGTGTTTTCTTAGTGGGTTGTGTTATCTTTGTTATGGAAACATGGGATCAGAAGTTAGTAAAAACCAAACCGAAAGGGTAATAAGTAAATTGCTAAAGGAAGGAGGCATCACAGTAAAACCATGAACAGTTGGGGCATACGTTGATATGATACAAAAATGTAGCCCATGGTTCTTTAAGGAGAGGTTGTTAATATCACAAAGGGACCATCATGGTGAAGATTTAAAAAGGATAGAAAAGAAAAGCCCAGGAACTCTGCCAGTTGGCACATTACTATTATGGACGTTGATACGATCTTGTTTGCTTAGTCCAAAGCCTTCAGTTCAGACTATGGTAGAGGAAAGAGAAGACATCTTAGATCAAGTAAAAGAGAAAGTCTCTCGAGCTAGTCAGACAGGAGAAGAAAGTTTAGAGGAAGAGAAGTTACAACAGGAGGCTGCTACTAACACCTTTCTATCACCAGGGGGCGTAAGTATTCAACCAACAGCTCCACCTATGGAGACAATATATGCTGGGTGGCCCCCAACCCCCATAGTTGATAGATGGGATCCTGACACAGGACCTCGAAGATTAGCATGCCCTGTACTTGAGGATGAGGGAGCGCAGTGATATCACCAGGTTTTGGATTTCAAAACTGTAAAGCAGTTGAAAGAAGCTGTAGCAACCTATGGTCCTCAACCCCTTTTACTGTAAGCATGGCTGAATCCATTGCAAATTATAAAATGACACCAGCAGATTGGGCTAGCATGTGTAAGGCTGTGCTAAATGGAGGACAATATCTGTTATAGAAAGTTGCTAATCAGGAATTCTGTATGGAGACTGCCAAGCGAAATGCAGCAGCCGGGTATCCACAGAGAAATCTAGATATGTTGCTAGGAGAAGGACCTTATGAGGATCAGCAGCAACAAACTAGATATGATCCTGCCATATATTTACAAATCACTTCAGCTGCGGTTAAGGCATGGAAGACTTTACAAGGAGAAGGAGATTTACAAGGTCAATTATCTAAGGCAATACAAGGAGCTAATGAACATTACTCTGAGTTTGTGGATAGGCTTATGCAAACAGCAAGCAGAGTCTTTGGGCATGTAAAACAAGCAATGCCATTAATAAAACAACTAGCCTATGAATAAGCCAGTAGATGGTGTAGGGAGGCTATTAGACCTTGGAAATAAAAGACTTAAATGCATACATTAAGTTGTGTAGAGATATTGGGGAACCAGTGGTGCAGGGGCAAGTCTTGGCAGCTGCAGTAACCCAGGGAGTACAGCAGGCTTTAGGTGCCAGGCCAAAAACATGTTATGATTGTGGTCAAGCAGGACATTTTAGAAGGAATTGCCCCATAGGAGGAGGGTTTAAAACAAGTTACAAAACTGGGTATGATCAAAAAGAAAAATACTAGGTGTTTGCCCACAATGTCATAAAGGAAAACATTGGGCTTATGAATGCCATTCTCAGACTATTGTAGAGGGTACTCTGTTGCCAAAAAATGGACAAGGGGGCCCGATGCCCTGGGGCCCACGACTACAAATATACGGGGCATTGAAGGAACCCAGCAACACCATCAGGGTAGTGCCCAGGACACATTATCCGTTAACTCCCTTATCAGAAAAACCAGAGGGAGTGCAGGATTGGACATCTGCGCCTCTGCCAAAGCAGTACTAACTCCAGAGATGGGAGTTTAAATCATTCCCACAGGGGTAAAAGGACCTCTTCCCCAAGGAACAGTAGGCTTATTACCTAGTATGCATGATAAATTTCCTAGTCATCCTGTAGAAAGAGGATCCAAAGGATTTGGCTCCATAGGTATAGATTGGGCTATGCTTTCTTTAGATTTAGATTCTCGCCCTATGTTAAACTTAACTATTCAAGGAAAAAATTTTAATGGACTGCTGGACACAGGTGCAGATCTTAGCATCATCTCTCGTCAGAAATGGCCAAGGGATTGGCCTTTACAATAAGCCACTCAAACGCTTCAAGGCCTAGGAGTGGCGACTAATCCCCATAGAAGTGCAATGGTATTAAAATGGAAGGATCCTGAAGGATGTGAAGGAACTATACAGCCATATGTATTGGATCATCTTCCTATAAATTTATGGGGATGAGATGTTTTAGGTCAATTGGGATTAACATTAACAAATAACATTTCACATATCAATCCAAATGCACTCACTATTATGGCTGGACAAGGTTTTAGGAAAGGAAAAGGATTAGGAGAATAAGGACAAGGTATAGCAGCACCAATATAAATAAATCAAAAAACAGATAGACATGGATTGGGTTTTCAGGAGGGGTCACTGAGTCAATAAAAATTACTTGGAAATCAGAAAGGCCACTATGGGTTCCTCAGTGGCCCCTGACTAAATAAAAGATACAAGCAGCCCATGACCTGTTCAATCAACAATTAGAGAAGGGACATATACAACTTTCTGTATCTCCCCATTATACTTCCATTTTTGTTATCAAAAAGAAATCTGTCAAAAGGAGATTATTACAGGATTTAAGAGCTATTAATAACTAAATGGTTATCATGGGACCTGCTCAATCGGGGATTCCTCAATTGTCTGCTTTGCCAAAAACCTGGTATGTTTTAGTTATAGATATTAAAGATTGTTTTTTTTCCATTCCAATTCATCCTGAGGATAGTCCACGTTTTGCATTTACTGTCCTGCGCTGAATCATGAAGGTCCTGATCAGAGATATGAATGGAAAGTACTCCCTCAAGGGATGGCAAATAGTCCTACTATGTGTCAAATTTATGTTAACAGAGCAATCCAGCCACCAGAAATCAAAATCCTGAACTGCAAGTATTTCATTATATGGACAATGTATTATTAGCACACAAAGATAAAAATACATTGCTAGAATGTTATGCCACATTTACAAACTTATTAAAAAATTATAATGTAGAGATAACAATAGATAAGGTACAATTAAATTTTCCAATAAATTATTTAGGAGTTTTTTATCCTCGACCATGGTCCACCCACCAGAAATTCAAATACGTGTAGATCAACTTAAAACACTTAACGACTTTCAAAAGTTGTTAGGAGACATAAATTGGATAAGGCCTTATCTAGGCATACCAACAGGAGAGTTGGGACCTTTATTTGATATCCTAAAAGGTCCATCAGATCCAAATTCACCCCACATGTTAACGCCTGAAGCATGAAATACATTAAAACTCACTGAAACATATATGGAAAATATGCATTTAGATAGAATTGATATAAGTTTGCCTCTGTTATTTATTGTATTACCAACTAAAAATATTCCTACAGGAGTATTTTGGCAAGAAGGTCCATTATTATGGATACATTTATCTTATTCTCCTAACACTATTCTTACTAGGTATCCTGAGGCTGTAGGACAATTAATACTCAAAGGAATAAAAGCAGCAAAGGGAGTGTTTTGAATTTCTTATACTATGAATCAAATTGATGAGTTAGCTAATTAGTTAAATACTTGGGCAATAGTCATGTGCAAATCTATTTGTTCATTTGATAACCACCTACCATCTAATCCTTTGATGTATTTTTGGTCCTCGCATCCTGTAGTTTTTCCAAAAATGACAAGAAAACACCTATCATGAATGCTCCTATATTTACTGATGGGTCAAATAATGGTACAGCAGCAATAGTTACCCCGATCAAGTTTTTACATTTTTAGTACCCGAACAATCAGCTCAAAATGTAGAGTTTAATGCAGTATTACAAGCTTTTGTGATGTTTAAAGATTCTGTATTTAATTTATTTTCTGACACTCAATATATAGTTAATGCTATAAATTCCCTTGAAGATGTTGGTAGGATTTCCCCTTCCTCTACTGTTTTCTCTTTGTTTGCCACTATACAAAGTCTAACCTGGGACAGAAAAGATCCAGTCTTTATAGGACATATCAGGGCACATACAGGATTGCCTGGAGCCCTTAGTTTGGGCAATGACATAGCAGATAAAACTACATGACATACATATTTTTTCTATACTAGAGGAAACTACAAATTATCACAAATCCTTCCATGTCAATGCTAATACCTTGCATAAGCATTTTAAAATAACTAAGGAACAAACTAGACATATAGTAAAACAATGTCAAAATTGTGTGACCTTTTTACCACAAGTTAATCTTGGAATCAATCCTAGAGGACTGATATCTAATCATATATGGCAAATGGATGTCACACATTTGCCAGAATTTGGAAAATTAAAATATTTGCATGTTACAGTTGATACTTCTTCCAGATATTTGATGGGTTACCTACATGCCAGAGAAAAAACTAAAGATATTATATCTCATTGTTTACAAAAATTTTGCCACTGTGGGCGTTACAAAACAGTTAAAAACAGATAATGGCCCTGACTATACTTCTACTTCTTTTAAACAATTTTGCTCATCATTTGGCATTACTCATATAACAGGTATCCCGTATAATCCACAGGGACAAGGCATAGCTGAAAGAACCCATCAAACTATTAAAATGAACTTACTAAAACAAAAAGAGGGAATTGGGAAGGGATATAAATTCCCCAAAGATAAACTTAACATAACCCTTTTTACTTTAAACTTTTTAAATTTGGATTCATCAGGGCTTAGTGATGTGGAAAGGCACATATGTCCAAAAAATGTACATAAGCCAAAGGTACTTTGGAAGGATATTCTCACTGAACAAAGGAAAGGTCCTGACCCAGTGATTCTCTGGAGTCGGGAGTCTGTTTGTGTGTTTCCACGGGGAGAACAGCAGCCGATTTGGATTCCAGAGAGACTAACTAAAGTGATTTCTACAGACCAAAAAGGAGATGATTTGGCTCAAATCCATAACAGCTGATATCCAGAACTCAAGTTTAGCCATCCTTACATCTGCAACAATGGTTCTCCCATACCTGGAGGCTAATGAATAATGAGTACCATTAAGGCCTATTTCAAATGTAAAAAACCTTGAGGCTTACTTGTGGGAATACCTTCAAACCCATATGCAAGTTACAGAAAGAAGGATGAGATTTTAAAAGAAGAGTCAAACCCAGGTGATAGCCAGGATGCTTTTTTCTGTTTTATTTTTTGAGCTTATACAGACCTAGGTTAATGTTTTTCTGATCAGTTCTATTTTTTGATTAACTGTGGAGTTTTTAAACATTGCAATGGAGATTTCGCCTGTGAAAAGCTACAAGGCCTCTACTATTGTGTTATGTGTGCACACTTGTGTTATGTGTTGTATGTTATGTGTGCACATTTGTGTTATGTGTTGTATGTCTGTATGTGCGTATGTCCATATATCATATATGAGGAGCGCTCATGAAAAAATGGATCCAAATATCTTTTATTCACGTGATTTAAACAGTTTAATTAAAATTGGGTATTGTTTTTTTTTTAACCAAGATTTAATGTACATTTATTCTTAACACGTGGAACATATAGTATAAAGATTTCATACTGAATAAATGATATTCATTAAGCCAAAAAAGGAGGAATTTACATCAAGTTTTAGCTACATTGTTGAAATACAAATATGCAGATTTTATCACTGAAAAAAATCTCAATTGTGTTTCTTCATCAGGAATTTCAACTGAACCTAGAACTTTTTCACACCTCGATTAGAAAGAAAACAAAACAAAACAAAAACCCAGAAAAAAATAAACTATAAGTTGATTGGCTGCTGAGACAGCAAGGACTTTATACAGAGACCTGTACAGCATCACACCAAGAGGGGCGATGTCTGGCAAGAGATTAAATAGCTGTGTCTTGCTTTGTGCAGGTCATTAAATTGGGTATTGTTTTTAAAAAGTGAACAAAAAAGGAGGTTAACAGATCTATTTGTTTACTTTCACCTTTCCTCTTCATTATATCTAATAATTCTGTTCAGGATAATGTAAATTGTTCCAAAAATTGTTTTCTTAGTGCCTGCTGGAATGCTACACAATTTTCTTTAGCCATCATTGCCAGAATTCCTACTTTCACCCCAGTGCCAGTGAAGACAAAAAAAGAAGAATTTTCAGTATTACTGAAAAATCAAATGAGACTTTGGAATTACAGCTACCATCATCACAGCTGTTGCTCTTTCTGCTGTTGCTGCTGCAGCTTCTATGATAGCTATCACACAAACTGTAGAACCTAGACTGTGTATCAGTTCTATGCATTATAAATCTATTGAGACAACAAAATGTAACTTTTAATAGTACCAGGGTATCTTTGCTGACAGTGTCATCAGTGGTACAATTTTTCCAAGGGCTTTTTACTTGGAGTCGTCATTGACTTGGTATCGTGGCATTATGTATCCTCCTCCTTCTGCTTGTGGCAGTTTGTTTTTGGTGTTTGTATAAAAACCACTATGGTCATTATCCACAAGTATGGCTAAATATGTTGGGCCTGTAGTCAAAGACGGGTAAGATCCAATTACAATGGTACCAACCTAAGCCAGGAGGCTGACAATTTGAGATCAGATAATCCAATGACGGGTAAGGACCATATGTAGTATTGGACAACCTAAAAAAGGCATGGTCCCTAAACCACATACTTATTGTTTAATAAAACAAAAGGGAGGAGATGTTGGGGACCGCAAAACAAGTCAAGATGGCACCTGGCAGTTTGCCAGGATGAGTGGTTTGTTAGGCAACGCCACTGAGCCATTAAGATGGTGAGGATTCCTTATTGACTGACTTCTGTATCTAGATGATGTTAATTGAGTCAAGCTGTGTATAATCAGTTAGGTATATATACCTCTGCTGTTTGCAATAAAGTGGCTCCTGCTACCTTGGGTGCCTGCTACCTTGAGTTCTGCTCAGTTCTCACTGAGTTTCCCTGCAATAAAGCAGTTCCCACTTCAATCTTCAAGTTGCTGTCAACTCCCAGTTATTTTTCCCAGCTAGACTGCAGAATCAAAACACTACCTGCTGTCACCAACTTCAGCTTTAACTCTTGATAATGAGTTGCAGAGTCTCAATGGGCTGAGTGATTCCACAGCCCTCTCTGCCTTCCTCCCTTCATGATCCTCTTGAGGAAAAAAATCTCAAATTTCTCTTCTCCATCATCTTCTCTACTCCATCCAGGTTTAGCACAATCCAGCTGTCCTTCAAGGATACAGACCTGGTTAGTTTTCTGTCTCTTAAAGGAATTGCAATGCACGTCCTAAAATGTTACTGCTCTCTGAATTTTCACTGTGGATACACTCAGGTTCCCCACCTGAATCAGGAAACAGCATGAGCAGCTTCCTGAAGCCCCAGCAGGGCCCTCCCAGCCCCTGTCCCCTTAGATGTCCACCACTGGGCTCTAAACAGTACCTGCTGTCACCTCGCTTAAACCCGAGATTATGGATTTCACAGAATCCCAAGAGCTATATCTCAGAATTCTCAGACTATAAGAGGTTCAGCATCCTCAGTACAAACACCTGAAATCTGAAACATTTTGACCACTCTTATGGCATCATATGCTATGGGACATTGCTAAAAATGGCTTACGTTTTCAAGGCAGAACAAAGGCAGAATTGTAATGTAGGGTTTAGTTTAGTGGTTTTTCTTTTCTTTTTTGGCAAAATTAATTTTCTGGACCAGTTTTAGGTTCATAGAAGGACTGAATGTCACCTCCCCCCTTCTCTCTGTTCATACAGAAGCACAGCCTCCCTCTTTCGGTATCTCAGCATAGTGAAACACTTCTTGGAACTGAAGAACATAGACTGACATATCATCATTATCCAGGGTTCACTCTCAATGATGCTCCTTCTGTGGTTTTGTGTTTATGTGTGTTTGGGGGGGTATTGGTTATTGTACCCAAGAGCATTGTACCTATGCCTAGAGCAGCAACTCTTCCAATTTTGAGGCCGAATCTTGCTAAACTACTGAGGTGAGCCCTGAACTTGCAATCCTCCTGACTCAGGCTTCTGAGTAGCTGGGATTACAGGTCTCAGCACCAGCCAGCCATTCATGGCTTTTGACACATGTGATGGCACGTGTACCCACAGAGTGCCAGAGGAAGGGCAAACTCTGCCCTAAACTCCATATCTGTACCTGTTCCCCCTCTTCTCCCCGTTTTTTTTTTTTTTGGTGTGCACAGCTTTATAATGGGTATTATACATTCTTCAGAATATTCATTTTTTTGATCAACACATAATGTCCTGCTGCTTTCTTGTGATCATGACTTAATGTCTATTTGCCTGATTCTGCCAAAGCCAATCTGCCCTCCTTAGGCTCTCATGTGCATGAAATCCTACCCACTCCATTATATTCACCTGTGTCCTTGGTGTTTGGTGAAGCTCTCTGGGCAGCACACAGTTGAACTATGGATTTTACAGCTTTTGGAAACTTGGGGTTTGATTGGCGAATTTAATCCTATCAATTTTCAAATATTCCTGGTAGGAAAGGAGTGACGACTACCCCTTTTCTCTTTCAGTGTCACTCAACTCTTCTAGACTCTCATTATCTCTACTACTGCCTTCTTTACTTGTTTGGTGGATTCTTTTTTTTATTTTTATTTTTATTTTTTTTCTTTTTGGATTGTACCCTTTGATTTTCTTTTAATTTCCTATTGTGCATTTTCATGCTAGGTATTTTCTACATAGAATTAATGTTTTTTTTCTAGCATACTCATACAAGGAATGCAGGGCAGCAGGAAAAAAATTAACCAGCAACTTCAAATTTAAGCTCCGGAAATTAATTAATCCCTCTAGAAGATAAAAATGTCAACTTGAGAAGAATTCATGCAGCATATGCCTTCTACAAAAGCACAAGCCCATAACAACCCAAAGATTGGACTGGTAAATTTAAATCTGCACAGGTTTTAGAAGGTGAAGAATATATGGGCAATGCAGGGACTTTGGGCCTTAGGAGAACTAACATTTCTTTAGTCTTGGGAGCATGTATTTTAGGTGTTGAGAGACACTGACTTCATTTCACAATTCATCACGTTAGGAATGTGCTTTAACTACATTTATTGAGCTTCTATCACAGGTTGCGTAGAAAACATTTCAGAGCTCAGTTCTGGAGCACTTCCCATGTCTCCACAATTCTGAAAGCAGAGACAGGTCCACACAGGGCCATGCGTGCTCCACACATGGCAGCTCCCTGTGCTGTGGGTGGCAGTTCCCACTGTGCCCTGTACCAGCCTGTGCTTCATGGAGCCTGGAGGAAGGTAAAACCCACTGTAGGCAGAGGAGGCACAGTGGCCTCCTGAGTCCTCAGGGTCCTGCCCAGGGTCGGCTTGGATCCAGGCTTGTGGTCATTTCCACCAGCTGTGTGGAAACTAGTCTTTAATGACTTCCTGGATGCTAAAATTCACTTTCTGGATTCATCGTGGGAAAACCATGTTCTCAGGCAGTGACTGCACTCACTCCACCTGGCAGTCCACCGGGAGATTCCCGGTGCCCCTGGGAGAGGACCCGTTACTCCTCCTGGGCTTCAAAATGAGGCACAGTAAACAAGGTCCTTGGGGCAACAGGGGACAGGTGAGTGATGTGCTCTGGGAGGAGAGGTCCTGTCATTCTGCCCCTGAAATACAGGGCCAGGCGCAGCCTTTCCAAGACTCCTCACTGAGTCAGGGAGGCCGACTGCCTGGAGCAGGGCCCTGCAGCCCTGGGCCTGGGAGAGAGAGGAGGGGAGCCCAGGACTCTATTCCCCCTGCCCAGTCCACGCCTGGTAAGGACTGCATTTGATGTCTGGCTTCCTCCTGAATGTCCTTCCTCTCATGACAAGCCCATTTTTATTTATAAATTTTCTTATAAAATTTATAGCCTAAGTTTATCATGTAATAGTTTGGAGGTTCATTTTATTTGATGCAACTTAACTGTGTGATTCTTGAATGGTGTTGGATAATAGTTTTATGGTGGAATACAGACCACAAGTGACTTTTATACTGAGCTGTTCCACAGACACTTCATCATCTCTCAAATGATTCATATAATTTAGCCCTTTGTTTTCAGAAGTTTGTCCTCAGAATTTGATACGTGTATGAAGAAATAAAATATTGACTTTTTCCCAGTGATTATAAATTATTGCCTCTGTATTGACAATAAAGCCCTCTACTGACATAAGGGGCAAAAGCAGAGAGAGAAGTTGTCTGCACTGGTATTTGATATGAGAGGGAAGCTTTCCTCATTTAACCCAAACAGGGTATTGTTGACATTATTGATATTTTTTCACAAAAACAAATCCTTTTTATTTTTATCTGTAAAACTTTTAACTTTATATGTGTGGCATTTAATCCCATGATTTTCTGTGTCTATTGAGGTTCATGAGATTTCTCCTTGACTCTACTGGGGGTGGTCACACAGCTGACCTTTCTAATCCTGAACCTCCTTGCACTTATGACAACTCACTTGCTCAGTTGCTAGAATCCTTTTGCACAGTGTGGGATTCCTGTCAGCCATGATTTTGTGCAGATTGCTTTTCATCAGGAAGTGGAAGGACACACTCTTGTCATCAATGTTTCAACTGCATTTCCTTCTGTTGTGAAGGCTCTGCTGCCCTCACAGTGTGATTAAGAGAAACCACTTTCCTGCCCTTAGGAAGGGTTTGCAGATGTTTCTGCATCTGGTGGTTGGCATCCTACGCTGTTGAAGCATTCCTTGGGAATCCTTAGGAAGCCCTTTTCCCCAATATTCCATGTCATGCTGGGGAGCACTGCACTGTGCTGGCTGCGGGTCTGAAACCTATGGTAAGTCGAGTCTCCTAGGGTTTTCTCATGTCTCGTTCCTCTGAATTCACTGACATAGTCCATCCAACATCACCTTTTCACACACACCTGTGGATTCTCAGTGTCTTTCTCACACTGTACACCTGACACTGTGGAGCCTTCACATGGGGCAGTGGGACAGTCTCACAGGAGGGGTTAAATGCAGCAGTCTTTCCAAGGACTGTGTTTGCCTTTGCTTTTCCTTTCTATTGAGGTTCTTTGATATTTTTCTGCTGCCTTCACAGAAATCCTCTCTCCCTCCTTTTCTAGGGCTCCTTCTGCTGTTCCTGTTCTAATGCCATCATTCTTTCACAGGCTCTCATCCAGTCTTCACATTTACTTCTGGAAGGCACGTCCACAGTGCTTTCCATGATAGAGTTTGAGTCACCAGGTGGTAAGTAAAAGGCGCTTTGTGTTTTGAACATACTGAAGATCAGGGTTTTCCTGTTTGTCTTTTGTGACTCCAGATGAATTGCCATGTCACATGAGCCCTTGCACTTGTGGCCCTCACTTCAGGGCTGGCTGTGGGTGCATTTCCCTGCTGCTTCTCCAGTGCCTGGGGAGAAAGCTGGGATCTCACAGTGACTGTGGGGGTGGTGCTTTTATAGCAGTTAGGTGGAGTGTGAACTGACCTGTGGGTTTGATGTGCCCTGACCTGGTGTGTTCCGCCCACAGTGATCCACTAAGGATGTGTGTTTACATCATAAATATTGACGCCATGTGTATATGAGGACAGCCATTTAAGGGGTGCATTTCAATGCAATGGGCTTTTTATACCCAGAGGTTCTGTCCCCTTAAGCACATTTCCCAACATATGGAGGGCGACACCTTTAGGTAAGTCAGTGTGCAGTTTGTGATCATCATTGTTCCCTGGAAGTCCCCCTGTCTCCTTCACTGGGTGGGTCTTACTCAGCTCATGGGCTGGTGCTGCAGGCCAGTTCATCTGCTCTGACTGGGACCCTCCGGGACCTGCTGAGGAGCTCATGCCCAAGACTTGTCCGTGCTCTTGCTTTTCACCCGTGTGCGTTTGTATGTACAGTGTGATTCTATTACACAGCACACAGGTGGGATGTGGTATTTTACAGTCTTGCAATCTGCCTTCAGTTTAATCTGTTTTACTCATTTTAATTTTACAGATTTATTTCAACTTTATTGAGGTCTAATTAAAATATTTCCAATAAATATTTAGGTAAGGAATTATTCATGTGCTGTATGCTCTGAAATGCCCCCCTAAATCAACATGGTTGACCAATCAGTATGTGTGTTTGTGTGTTGAGTGTATTTAAGATCAGTTTTCAGCCAACCATAAGTACACAGACCTTAATACCATCTTCTCATCAAACATTACCTTGGATACGCTGAACTTGTTCCTCAAGTGCATGAAAGTTTATACCTGTCGATAACATGTCCATAGTTTCCTGCTTCAAGCTCCTGGCATCCACCTCTCACTCTTTCCCTTTCTCTAAGTGCAACATGTTCAGGGGTCTCATGCAGGTGAGATCAGAGAATACTTCCTTTTTTGTCTGCTCTCTTAGTAATACAGTATGATCCGGGTTCATCCATCTTGTCATAATAGAGAGCATTTCTTCCTGCTTGTGAAGGAATACTATTTCATTCAGTGTATGTGTGTGTGTGTATGTGTGTGTGCATCATGTATCCATCCATACAGCACAATCATCGCATCCTCGTGTTCACTGGTGGACACGCAGTTGTCTCTATATCTTGGTTTAATAAACATGCTGCAGTGAACGCAGGAGGCAGACACCTTTGAGAGACTGATGTCAATTCCTCTGTGTGTGTGTTGAGGCGGGATTGCCAGGGCACATGGTTCATGGAGTTGCAAAGTTTTGAGCCAACTCCACCCAATTGCCATCAAGGTTGTTCCATTGAACTCCCATCAGCAGTGCCCAGGAGTCTGCTTTGATCCCATCTCAACCGCTGCTTGTTCCTCTTGCTTTTTCATAATGGCCATTTGATGAAGTTACATCTCATGGTGACTTTGGCTTTCGTTTCTCTCATGGTCTGTGAGGTAGAGCAACACTTCATTTGCCTTTGGCCACTGAAAGAACTCATTTAGAATAAATGTCTATTCATGTCATGTGTTTTCTTTAGTTCTTGAGTTGCATGATGGATGTGCCCCCAGCATCTGATACAGTATTTGTGAAACCTTCTCTGATTCTGCTTCCTTTTCAATTTATTCTTTTCTTGTCATTCAGTAACTCTTTAGTTTGAAATTGTCCTACTTGTTTATTTTTCTGTCATCCATAGTTTTGTGGTATCTACAAGAAAAAAAATAAGTAAAGGAGTTTTTTGTTAAGATTTTATCCAAGAAATTATATGGAGACAATCTTACCTGTACATCCTTATTTCTATTTGAAGGGATGTCTTTGTATGGTGATAGGAAAAGACCCAACATCCTTTTTTGCACATGAAGATCCAGAGTTCCCTTCGTGGACAATTGCAGAGCCATCATTTCACCATTGCAAATTTTCGATGCCCTGTTAAAGGTTAGGTCACTGTATGTGTTTGGGTTAACTTCAGGATCCTCATTCTCTTTCGGTGATTAATGATATTATTTTTATGCCACTAATGTGCCAATTAGATTACTATAGCCCTTTGATAATGTTTGAAATCACCAAGTGTGATGACCCCAACCATTTTTGCAGCTCAACAGTGTTTTGATATATATTCCATGTGACCTTGAGGACTGGTTTTTCCAACTCTGTGAAAACTACTGTTAGAATTTTCATTAGAATTTCATTGAATCCATGGTTCAATTTCAGTAGTATGTGCATCATTACAATATTAATCATTTCTTTTTCCTGCTATTTGCTGTGGCTAAGACTTCCAGTCCAAAGCTGAACAAAAGAGAGAAGTATGTGCTCGTTAGAGGAAAAGGCTTTGGCCTGTCATATTGAGTATGATGTTTGGGGGGGGGCTTGTCACTCATGGTCTTCACTATGTCTAGGTACATTCCTTCCATGCCTAATTGCTTGAAAGTTTTTATCACGATTGATGCTATTTCCACATCAATTGAGGATGCTGTTTCTGCATACTTTGAGAGGATCACTGGTCTTCACCTTTCATTCTGCTCATGTGAGCATCCCACTTACTCATTTCTGTGTGCTGACCCATCCTTCATCCCAGGTGTAAATCCCAGTCCATCAGGGTGAATGATCTTTTTACTGTGCTGTTGGATTCTGCTTGCTATAAATTTTCAGGCTGCTGGCAACCATGTCCTTCAGAGATATTGGGCAGTAATTTTCTTTCCCCATAGTGTCCTTGTCAAGCTTTTGATTCAGGATACAGTATTTCTGCAAAATGAGTTTGGAACTATTCTTTGTGCTTTTATTATTATTTTTAAATGTATGAGAGAATTATTATTATTTTTTAAATGTTTGATAAAACTCAGATTGAAACACTCCTGTCCCAGATTTATCATCAATCTACAATTTAAAAATATAGATTCCATCTTACTCATTTGAATTAACCCAGATTTTCTATTTCTTCATGACTCGTAAGAGTGAGTCAAAAATCATATTGTTTCCTCTGCAATTACCATTGTGAAACTAATTCTGCTCCCATAAGAAGCAGACACAAACATCAGACCAAAGGGTAGCATAGCATGTTTCTAAAAAAGGTAGTTGGCATGTTTCTAAAAATTTATTCATTTTTTAAAAATCATTGCATTGCTTAGACGACAGCTGTTCATGAGAGTCTCTCTGATTCTTTGTATTGTCCACTTTCCCTCTGTTCAGTAAGTGGGGCTGATCCCATTCATCCACCCAGACTATGCAGCTTGTGTATGAGATGTCCAGATGAGAGCCTGGGATGTCACCCCTGGCCTCCTGCCCCTGGCCAGAGGGAGCGTGGACTACATCAATATAGAAGGGAATATTGTGAATAGATCTGGATGATAAAATGAGGAAATGGCAAATGTCCCAAGCAAGGAGAGAAGATGTCTGAAGAAAGATCTCTGGCTAGGGTGAGGAGGAAGAGAGGCCATGCCTTAGTGAACCTAGGGAAAATAAAATGATCAAAACATTTGAGGTTGATCCTGAAATCATCATATCATGATTAAAGACAAGATGCATTTTAAATAATGAGAGTGTGGTCGCCATGGTAATCTGTGACTAGTTCACAAATTCAAACCATTCAAACTCACAAAATTTAAACTGCATAGTTGGTGGAAGGCACAGATGAGCATGTTTCAGTCCTTTTCCTCCAAAGGGGGGAGCTCAGAAAATAATTTGAGTGCTGCTCCCTTAACAGGATAAGTGTGGGATCACTGAAGTACAGATCATGCCCAAGCAGGGATGGTGGTGGAAGTGCAGCCTGAGATGACCTGAGAATGTGCTCATACACTTGCTCAGTGTGGAGACACATGTGGAACTGACCAGAAGTCCAGGAGGGAATGGAGGACTATGGTTCGGGTGAAGGAACAATCGGGTCAGTGGGAGAAAGTATCCCCAAGCAAATGAAATAGTGAAATAAACTCCAAAATCCAAGAAGCGCAGTTGAGATGTGATCCTCGTTAATTTCATTGTCAACCTATTCAAACACCATATTATTTCTTCTGCAATTACCATTGTGAAAATAATTCTGTTCCCATAGAAGCAGACACAAACGTCGGACCAATGGGTAGCATTTATCCATGTTGCAGTCCTCAGGATGTAGGGTCCCTTTGTTATCCTGGGTTATCAACCATGATGACAGCCAGTTCTGCTGGATATTCAAATGTTATGGGATTTGTGTGGAGCACTGTGTGGGTCGCTGAGCAGCAATCCTGGCCTTGACCTTCTGCATGTCAGTACCCCTGCACAAGGTGTGAGAACCACAGATGTCTCAGATCATCGCAGCTTGACCCATGGGTAGGGAGGGAGATGAAAAGTCCCCAGGTGGGAAACGCTATGTCCCATGAGTGTTTAACCATCATTTATTCGGCTGAAGTGTATGTGTCATGAAACTCCAAGACATCAGCACACAGGTAGTCTGTGTCCTAGAGGGATTATGCTCTGCAGAGCAACACCACAGGAACACAGGCTGAAGATGAAACAGCATGGGCTCCAAAGAAAATGTGCCTTATAACCTGCACATTTGTCTTTCACACAAGCCCCAGGTCCCCTGCTCAGTGTCCTAGAATGCAGTGATGTGGCTTGAATTTCACCTTCTTTGTCACCTACCTCTGTGATCTGTTGTTCCCAGGAATCCCTGGAATCCAGGCTCTGGAAGGGTCTCAACAGGCCCTGAAACACATAGAAGTAGATACTTCATCATCCTCTTCTCCTACTGAACAGTGACTATTAATGCAAATCTATGTTAAAAATAATTCTGAATAATTATTTATTTTTCATTGTGGGGCCAGTTTCCCTCATTAAAAATTCAGAGTCATCATTAGGATAATGTTCCTTGGCTGGGGGTGTAGCTCAATGTACGCACCTGCCCATAAGTCCTGGATTCCTTCCTGAGCACAGCGAGGTCATAATAACGAAATGATGTTCCCAAGTGACACCGTGTTTGGTGTTTTCCTCGTCTCTCAGCTGTGCATTGGTGTCCCAGGCAACTTGTTCCTCTTCCTGTTGTACATGCACACCTTCTCAGTCCAGCGTCATGTGAAGAGGCTAATGGATCCCATTTTTTCCCACCTCACCTTGGCCAATACTTTGACAATCACATTCACATTGACACCACATATAGCGTCATCCTTTGGAGTCAGACAATTTTTGGACGATGTTGGTTGCAAAACAGTCCTGTATGTGTTCAGAGTGACTCGGGGTGTTTCCATCTGCACCACCTCTCTCCTGAGTGCCTTTCAAGCCATCACTGTCAGTCCCAGGAACTCTAAGTGGGCGTGGCTTAAATTTAAGCTCACTACATGGACTTGTCCCTTCTTTCTTTTCTTCTGGGTCATCAACATGCTCATCTACATCCACACCATTGAAACCGTAACAGCCACTAGAAATTTGACTCTGGTTGGTTATGGCTATGTTCATCCATACTGCCAAACCAGGCAGTTGGGAAACCACAAGTCAGAAACATTTCTAAGTGTCATCTTGTTTCATGACCTAGTGTTTGTGCCCCTCATGATTGGCACCAGCCTGTACATGGTGAATCTCCTCTACAGACACCACAGGAGAGCCCAGCACCTCCACAGCGCCCGTGTCTCCTCCCAGACATCTCCTGAACACAAAGCCACCCGCACCATCCTCCTGCTTGTAAGTTGCTTTGTGGTCTTTTACTTCTCAAACAACTATTTGACTCTTTATTCCTTTTATGCACACAAGAAAATCCCAATGCTTGCGGGGCTGATTGGAGTTTTATCTTCATGCTACCCAACCATCTGCCCATTTTTGTTGATGAAAAATAATAAAATTGTTTCCCAATTTACTTCATCCTTTTCACAATGAGAATTACAGGTTTCCAAAGAGCATTTGATGGCTGAATTGACCCACCATGCTTATAGAAAGAGAGTCCCTCGTGATTCGTCTGGGAAAAGGTTTTTTCTTGTTAACTTAACCACTTCAAATGGCACTAGTCTGAATTCATATGTTTTACAAATCTATTGTGCTCTCACAATTAGGAGACTTAGTTTGAGTAAGTGTATGTATGTATCACTGCAACAATTTTCATATTGATTACATCCTTAAATTATTATTCTTTTGTAAAGTGAGTGCATTTTCTATATGATATTAAAATGATTTATCTGCTTGCTTTGCCTTTTTAAAATAGAGCTACAGAAAATATAAAATTACATTTGTGGATTTCATACTTCTATTAAAATGTGCTGGCCTAAGAAACTGCTTCTATGTATCTGTGTTAGGGAGCTATTTTGCTACTTTGACTAAAGGACCAGACCAGAACCACTTTGAAGGAAGACAGGATTATCTGAGGGCTCATTGTTTCAGAGGTCTCAGTCTATAGGCTGGCTCCAATCCTCAGGCACAACATTAGAGAGAACATCATGGTGGGAGACTGTGGCAGAGGGAAGCAGCTTCAACCATGGTGATCAGGAAGCAGAGAGAGCGCTTTCCACTTGACAGATACAAATATAAATACCCCAACACTATGCCCCTAATTCTCACCTCCTGCAGCCACACCCTACCACTTCACTTAATTCACTGATTGGGTTAAAACTCTTAAAACCTAGTCATTTTGAAGCCAGATTTAAAGATGAGTAGTTACTGTATTTAGGTAAATTGGGTCTAATATCAAGTAGAATAAAGAAAATGGAGACCATTATCGAGAATGGAGTCCAGGAAACCAGAACAACACCTGGGGAAATTGAAAAGTGAATGTCCTCAAGGCCCGGAACCCATCCTAAGGAACTAATGAAGCAGCTCCCAGCAAACAGGGAGGTGCTAATCAGACCACCCCAGGCCCTTCCTGCCCAGGTTACTCCCCCCAGCTCCATCAGTCCCCCTGTCTCCCACTTTTTGGCCTTCCCATCTGCTTTCTGTCACTGCAGGATAGAAGGAAACAAAGGACAGGAACGTGGGAGACTAAAATAGACCTTAGACATAAAAAAGGGACGACCTCCCCTTTCCACCTTTCAGGCCCCCCTTCTTCCTCTGGGAGGAAGTCTTTTCTGCTGTCCTTAATAAAGCCTCCACTTTCCACTCTACACTTGCCTCAGCCAGCTTCTCTGGTGTTACACTTCAGCATTTGGGGAAGCAAGGACTCGCCATCGGTAAACGGCAGTAACAATTTCTCCTCTGAACCTTTTTGCATTGTCTCACACATGAGCTTTTGGGGGACACCTCACATCCAAACCATAAGATTCTGGGCCTGGCCCCTCAAAGCTCACACTCATCTGACCATGCAAAATACATAGAATCCATTCCCAAGAGTCCCCATAGTCTCAACAGTTCCAAGATTGCTCACGGTTCAAGTGCAAAGTCTTCTCTGAGTCTCAAAGTAATCTCACATTGTGAGAACCTGTAAAAATAAAAGCAATTTACAAGTGTCCAATATATAAAGGTATAGAGTGAACATTTCTATTTACACAACTAGGGGCATAGAGAAGGGATGGAACCAGAGCTAGATCGAATTCCAGTTGGGCAAACAAGTCCTGTTCTCCTGTCCAGCCCCTGGGGCACAGGGCATCATCTTGTTCTCTCCAGGCCTTTCTGTGGGCTCTTCTCTGCTTGATTCCTGCAGCTTTTGTAGGATGATGTCTCACATTACTGGCATTTCTTAATCTCAGGTGTCCACTGCAGCTTTGGCTTCCTCCTCATATCTCCACACTTGGACTTCTGGGGACCTGCAGGGACTCAGGCCCTGCTATGCTTTTCCTGGCCTCCAAGGCCTCCTTAGAAATCTTAGTGGAAGCCTCCATGATGCCCTAACTCCAGCATCCTGCATTCCTGAAGAACTAGCACCACATGGTTGATGCCAAGGTCTACTGCCATCTCTCCATTTCAAGCAGTAGCCAAGCCTCCAGGGACCCTGGTTGTAGCAGCCTCTGAGTGCATGGGTAGCTGAGCATGTTGAAAAACTTTCTAGGCCCCCTTATGCAAAAAGTGTGCCCCAAAGGTCTTTTCTCAAGAAAATTTTTACTTTTACTTTCTTGAGTCTGAGATGGGTGTAGTCCTGCAAATTCCAGAGATGCCTTCAGGCCATCTTTGACATTGTCTCTGGGCCAATACTTTAGCATTTCTTTAGTGGCCTTAATGTCTTTAAAAACTGCAACTTCCTTAGCCTCCTTTCATTCTGGCCTTTCAAGTCCAGGTTTTTCAAATCTTTCTGCTCTGCTTTCTGCTCCTGAATATCACAATGAACTAGGCTAAAAGCCACCAGCAATATCCACACCACCACCTGAATGCTATGATGAATAGAAATTACTTCTGCCCAGTTAAGAAGTCCATCACTTTTAAAAATCAGCCTCACAGAAGGTCTCAGGACACGGGCAAAATGCAGACACCTTCTTAGCCAGAAGAGAACCCCAATGGCCCCTAGTCCAATTACCCATAGTTTCCTCCTTTTCCTCTAAACCCTCTTGATCCCTCTCTTCACTGTCCATGATGGACTATTGACATTCTGGTCTTTTGAGCTCCCATCAGAAAGCTTCACTGATCACAGTCTAAAGCATTTCCAGCTTGCATTGCTAAGCATCTCAAAATTCCTCCCACCAATTCCAAAATGCTCCACAAACTTATGACCCACATTATCAGGTTAGCCCAGTAACAACCCTAATCCTTGGTACCAATTTCTGTATCAGTCAATGTTCTCTAGGGAAACAGAATCAACAGGAATTATGATTACAAAAAGTGGATTTATTAGATTGGCTGACCTGACTGTCAGGTTGGTGGCAGTGACCTAGGCAAGCACCAAGAAGGAACAAAACACAAACAGCCCGCATGCACACAGGAAAGAAACATCAATCAGAAGCCCAAGGAAATGCCTGTCAATCAGCGGGGTCTCCTGACAAACACCTGTCAATCATCAGGAACCCCTGGCCAATCCTGGAGTTTCCCAGCTCCCCTGACCAACTCCAGCGGGACAAGGGACCCTAAAAATCCCTCTTCCTTTTCCAAGCCCTTCCCTTCCTGCCAAGAGCCCCATAAAATTCCAATCCAGTCGGTTTCTCTCCAGACCTTTCTCCTGTCCACTCTGTCAGTCTGATGGAGTTCCCCCCAGGAGAAAGTCTCAAATAAAGCCTCCTTTGTTGGTCTTTTTATGTTTTTTTTTTTATTTTTTATGATTAGTTGTTCAAAACATGACAAAACTCTTAACATATCATATTTCATACATTTGATTCAAGTGGGTTATGAACTCCCATTTTCACCCCGTATACAGATTGCAGAATCACATCGGTTACACATCCACGTTTTTACATACTGCCATACTAGTGTCTGTTGTATTCTGATGCCTTTCCTATCCTCTACTATCCCCCCTCCCCTCCCCTCCTCTCCCATCTTCTCTCTCTACCCCATCTACTGTAATTCATTTCTCCCCCTTGTTTTTTTCCCTTTCCCCTCACTTCCTCTTATATGTAATTTTGTATAACAATGAGGGTCTCCTTCATTTACCATGCAATTTCCCTTCTCTCTCCCTTTCCCTCCCACCTCTCGTCCCTGTTTAATGGTGATCTTCTTCTCATGCTCTTCCTCCCTGCTCTGTTCTTAGCTGCTCTCCTTATAGCAAAGATGACATTTGGCATTTGTTTTTTAGGGATTGGCTAGCTTCACTTAGCATAATCTGCTCTAGTGCCATCCATTTCCCTGCAAATTCCACGATTTGTCATTTCTTAGTGCTGCGTAATATTCCATGGTGTATAAATGCCACATTTTTTTATCCATTCATCTATTGAAGGGCATCTAGGTTGGTTCCACAGTCTAGCTATTGTAAATTGTGCTGCTACGAACATCGTTGTAGCAGTGTCCCTATAGTACGCTCTTTTAAGGTCTTTAGGGGAATAGCTGGGTCAAATGGTGGTTCCATTCCCAGCTTTCCAAGGAATCTCCATACTGCTTTCCAAATTGGCCACACCAATTTGCAGTCCCACCAGCAATGTAAAAGTGTACCATTTTTCCCACATCCTCACCAGCACTTCTTATTGTTAGACTTCATAATGGCTGCCTATCTTACTGGAGTGAGATGGTATCTTAGGGTGGTTTTGATTTGCATTTCTCTGACTGCTAGAGATGGTGAGCATTTTTTCATGTACTTGTTGATTGATTGTATGTCCTCCTCTGAGAAGTGTCTGTTCAGGTCCTTGGCCCATTTGTTGATTGGGTTATTTGTTATCTTATTGTCTAATTTTTTGAGTTCTTTGTATACTCTGGATATTAGGGCTCTATCTGAAGTGTGAGGAGTAAAAAATTGTTCCCAGGATGCAGGCTCCCTATTTACCTCTCTTATTAAAAGTTTCCTTGATTGTAGAGAAGTTGCACATTTTTCTCATGTACTGATTGGACATTTGTACTTTTTCTTTCTGTTTAGTTATTTTGCCCATTTATTGACTGGGTTATTTGTTTTATCTTGTTAAGATTTTTGAGTTCTTCATGTATTCTGTGTATTAATCCCTTGTCAGAGGAATATCTACCAAAGATCTTCTCCCATAACATAGGCTCTCTTTTCATGATGTCAATAATTGCCTTACTGTGCAGAGGAATTTTGATGCTGTTCCATTTACTGATTCACGATTTTATATCTTGAGCTAGAGTGATCTTGTTAAGGAAGTCAGTGCCTGTGTCATTGATGCTGGCGTGCTGACCCTAAGTTTACTTCTAGCAGTTACAGAATTTCTTGTCTAATTCCTAGGTTTATTTCTGATGCACTTGGGCTTGAATTGGAGGCAGCGTGAAAGAGAGAGATCTAGTTTCATTCTTCTACATATGGATATCCAGTTTTCCTAGCACCATTTGTTAAAAAGGATATCTTTTCTCCAAGGTGTTTGTAGCACCTTTATCTAGTCCCAGTAACTGTAACTATGTGGGTGTGTCTGTGTCTTCTATTCTACTCCACTGATACTTGTGTCTGTTCTGGTGCCAACATCATGTTTGTTTTCTCTGTAGCTCTGCAGTATGATAGACGATCAGGTACTGTGATGCCTCCACCATCACTCTTCTTGCAGAGGATGGCTTGGGTATTCTCAGTCTCTTTTGTTCTCCCGTTCTGTGCAGAATGCCATTGGTGTTTTGAAGGGAACTGTATTGAATCTGTATGTTTTGGGTAGTATGGCCATTTTGACAATTTTAATACTCTCTATCCAAATATATAGGAGGTCTTTCCATCTTGTTCAATTTCTTCAATGTTCTATTATTTTCACTGTAGAGTGTGGGCTCCCTCGGTCCAGCCAAAGCCCACCGAACAGCTGAGGAGAGTGTGGCAATGGAAGTCATAAAGAGACCTCCAGAGACCAGTTTCACAGAACTCGGTCCACTTCATGATTGCATAGGCAGGCTTTTATGCATAGCCTGTCACTGGGCTAATGTAGCTGAGGGTCAGAGTGATCCAAAGAGCTAGCAACACACTTAGGAGCAGCAAACAATGGGCTAATATTTCAGTGGCAGAAAAGCAGAAGGAAAGGGACATGCTGTGTGCCTGAGGGAGGCCAGGTTGCCATGGTGATGGAGCTGAGTGTGGTGACTGTGCTAACCACAACTTCCAGATTCAGTGTGCTCAACCCTGGGAGTCCCTCACATAGGCAGCATAGGCCACTTTCCAATTCACAGGCCGAACTGTGAAAGTCTCACTTCTCTATTTACATTTATTTTTTTCAGGTTCCTATAAATGAGATTGTTTTCCTAATTTCTTTTTGAGCAGCAACTTTTGGAGTATAGGAAAACGATTGATACATATTGTGATCTTCTATATCGTATTTTGCTGAATTTCTTCAAGAAGTGTATGGTTGGGGTGTATGGGTTTTCTAAATATAGGATCAGGTCATTAGCAAAAACTGAAAATTTGTTCTTTTTATATTTTTTTCATATAGTTATTTATTCTATATCTATTCCCTTTAATTCCTTTTCTTGTCTGATTACTCTGGCTAGAATTTCAAGAATAAGAGTGGTGAGAGTGTACTTCCTCTTCTTGTTCCTGCCTTTAGAAGAAATGCTTACGTTTTCCTGTGCTTAGATGATGTTGGCCTTGAGTGTAGTCTTTACATTTTTAAACATTAATTCAGCTGAACAATGTCAACTGTTTATTTTTTCTGCATCTTTTTTTTGTTAGTTGTAGTTGGACACAATTCCTTTATTTTATTTTTATGTGGTGCTGAGGATCGAACCCAGGGCCTCGCCCGTGCTAGGCAAATGCTCTACCACTGAGCCACAACCCCAGCCCTTTTTCTGCATCTTTTGAGAGAATTATGTGGAAACTGTTTGAGTCATAAAGAGGGGAAAAAATGATGTCTTTGCCAGGAAAAGGCATGGAACTGGGTAGCATCATATTACGTCACATAAGCCAGACTCAAAAAGTTAAGGGTCATATATGTTCTCTCATATGTGCAAGATAGAGAGAAGAAAGAACAAAAAGGATTTCATGAGAACAGAAGGGAGGCCAGTAGATTCCAGGGTGAAAATCATGGGGTGAAAGGTGAGGTAGTGGGGAATGAAACAGAGCAAATTATTTGATGTGCATTTGCAAACATATCAAATGAATTCCAATAATTCATACAATTATTATACTTCACCAAGAATAATGTTATGCTTAAGTATGAATGCTTTTCAATGCATCCTGTTGTCTAGCTCAGCTTCTTAATGGTTTATCTATGTCTCTCACCAAACTTTCAACTTTTCAACTACTTTTTCTTTTTTTTAAGAGAGAGAATTTTTTAATATTTATTTAGTTTTTGGTGGACACAACATCTTTATTTTATTTTTATGTGGTGCTGAGGATCCAACCCAGTGCCCCGCGCATGCCAGGCGAGCGAGCTACCGCTTGAGGCACATCCCCAGCCCCTCAACTATTTTTTCTCATATCTTTTCTCACCCCACATTTATTTCTCTTTCCTTCTTTTACTCTGATGTATAAATGTGATACTTTTGGTTTTGTCCTACAGGGGTGAACTTTCTTCATTTTCCTTCAAGCCCTTTTCCTCTGTCTTGTTCCTACTGGTTACTACTTACTGATCTATCTGACACTATACCCACTTTCCCAATTGTCATCATTTATTTCACTTAGGACATTCATGGAGTCTCAATTTTGGTTGCTGTGTTTATGAACTCTATAACTTCCATTCGGTTATCATTATACCTTCTATTCCTTGGGTTTATATTCTCTTTTCAACCATCACCAAGTTCTGGCCATGGCGGTGTACACCTGTAATCCCAGCAACACAAGGGACTGAGGCAATAGGATCCCAAGTCCAAAACTAGTCTCAGCAGATGACCAAGCAACTCTGCAATTCAGGGAGACCCTGTCTCTAAGTAACATATAAAAAAGGGCTGGCAATGTGGCTCAGTGGTTCAGCACCCAGGTTCAATCCCTGGTACCAAACCAACCAAACCAAACATCAAACATCAGTAAGTATCAGCATTGCTTTCTTGAAAGGTTAGTTAGCTAGCTTGAGCATTTTTGTAATTCTCCTTTCACTTTAGTGGCAAATACTTTGAACTTCTTTGTTGACTCATTGTTGGGTGTGTATTGATTGATGTTCACTATGCAAGGAGAGATTTTTTTGCTCAAACTTCAAAACAATGACCACAAAATTCAGCCTACCAATCTGGTGGCCTCTTCTGAACACAGTCTCACCAGCATGCAAAGTCTGGGCTGGGACCCAATAGACCTCATTAGCAGGCCACATCTCACCGTGGAGGCCTCTGAGTGAAAAGTATATGTTCAACTACAGCACATTTAGTACTGTAGCAGTTATGTGTAAACCACTTTTAACACTAGGATAACATTCAAACTTGTGGTCTTAATGATATTTTATTTTTGTTTTTTTCAGAACACATGGATGTTTTAGTTCAGAACTTGTGATCCTATTGATATTCAATAGAGAATATGTTCTATTTCCCTGCTTGTTGATATTTTCTGTGAACTCAGGATTCCAGTGTTGGTTTACAACCTTAGCTGTGCTATTCAGATCCAGCCCTAGAATGTATCCATGGGATTGGGCTGAGGTCCCCTGGGCTTAGTTTTCAAACTCCTTTCTATGCTTGTTAGCACATGTATGCACAGGTAGGGTCGAGTGTACGGGTTCATCAGGACTTCATGGGATACTGATTTGTAACCCTCCATCTTCATGACTGTTAGGTGGAGCAATGGAGATTTGGGAGTTTGTGTATCCCATCTTGAAGAGGAAGCAAATTTTAATTTTAAAGACAGAATGTTACTTTTTTGACAAATGCAGAACATTTTGCTAATGTTGTAAGTATGGTGTGGAAATATAAATGATGAAGCAATCCAGGCTACTAAAATTAACAATTTTAGGCTATTAAAAATTCAGGCTATTAAAAGTAAAAGTTCCTCCTGCCTATGCTTCAGGGAGTGTGGAGGACATTGAAACACAGAGTAATTGCAGGAAAAACAGTGACCCCCCGTGGAGCAGCCAGAATGGTCTCTGGAGACCTGCTAGGGGTCAGCTTGGATCCAGAGCTGTGGCCATTTCCATCAACTGTGTGGATACTTTCAGTGTCTTTCTAGATCCTTAGTTTTACTTTCTGAAGCACTCCAACAGGAGTGATGACTTAGCACTCCTGATTAATAAACCTAACAGTTACTCCCAGAGGGTCATTGTGTGCCTGGGAGAGGATCCATTGCTTCTCTGGGTGCATCAAAATGATTCATGGTAAACAAGGTCATTGAGGGAGGAGGTGACAAGGTGATGGACGACCCCTGGGAGGAGAGGTGTAGTCATTCTGTCCCTGAAATTGAGGCTCTGCAGGTCAGACACTGCCTTTCCAAGACACCTCACGGTGTCAAAGAGGCTGACTGCCTGGAGAAGGACCCTGCAGCCCTCAGCACCAGGAGACAGTGAGGTGGGAAGATCCTATATGAATTCCCTTTACCACATCTGAGCTTCTGCAAGGGACTTGAGTCCGTTTCAGATTTTTCTTTCTAATATTTGTCTTAATGTCCCTATATGTTCCTCTCTCTTAATTTCTAACTCTAATTCTCTTTTCTTTTGTATATGCCTGTGCTGTCTGCATTCCTTCATTTCCTGTGTGTGTCAGAGTCTGTCATACCTCTGTATATCTGTCAGGGTTTCAATGGAGCTGTGTTTAAAATCTCTGTCCCACATTGATCTTGAGTTTTCTCTTAACACCTATGTGAAATTTCCATTCTGTTCTATACACTGTCTCAGGTGTCCTGTAATCTGTGATTTTTCTTAGGTTCTCATCTTCATTTTCATGGCTCATTTGATATTCAGTTATATTTCAAAAGAGCTGCATCCAATTTCATTTCATGCCTGCCTTTCTACTCTACTCTCAGTCTTATGTGTCTCTGCAGCATGCTTCCATATATATAACTTTATCACCTTTTTAAAATTAGTGGACATCAATTTTATTAAAATGCTACAGTCAGAGTTATTTATGTCATCATTTTCCAATTGGAAGCTTAACATTTTTATCATGTCTCATTTCTGATTTTCATCTCCTTTTAAAAATTCTATCTAAATGGTATCATTCTTAAATGGAGATTTAATAAGTTTTGTGATAAAATATAGTAATCCAAAAGATTTCTTATGACTTTGTTCCCAATAACCTAGAACAATCTCTCATATAGTTCAAATAATTTAGTGAATACTTCTGCAGTTTGCCTCCATAAAATGTAATCTGTTTATTAAGAAGGATAATGCTGCCTTCTTTCCAGTGATTAAAACCTGTACCTTCTGTATTGACAATCAAGCCCTTTGCAGGCATCAGGAGCAGAAGATACTTTTGAAGATACAGGGAAAGAAGATACTTTTACTCAGATCTGATCTGAGAGGGAGGCTTCCCATGTTTAACCCCAAATATGATACTGTTTATACAGCTGATATAACCTCAAGGTAAGTAAAATCTTCTCTATTGCTACATCCTAAAATTTTTAACTTTTATTATGTGTATTTAATCTCATGATTTTATGGGAAAAATCTATTCTATCTATATAAGTTGATGATGAGTTTTTCCTTTAGAATCTACAACCGTGGCTGATGACACAGCTGAGGTTTACAATGCCACATGAATCTTCATTTTTGGATAACTCAGTTGCTCAGATGCTGGAATTTTTTGCACAATGTGGGTTTCCTATCTGCAATGAATTTTTGCAGACTGATTTTTAAATTTTTTATTATTTTATTTTTATTTGCTCCAATCAGTTATACATTTGTAAGTGGAAGTCCACATCTTGTCATCAATGTTCCAACTGTGTTTCTCTCTGCTGGGAAGGCTATGCTGCCCACAGTGTGATGAACAGAATCCACTCTCCTGCCCTTAGGAAGTGTTTGCAGATGTTTCTGCATCTGCTGTTTGGCATCCTTCACTGTTGAAGCATTATTTGGGATTTCTTTTGGAGGAGTTTTTCCCACTAATTGATATTATCATGGGGAGCACTGCACTGTGCTTTCTGAAGTTACAAACTATATGGTAACTCAAGTCTTCTAGAAATTTCCCGATAGCTCTCAAAATTCCCATATTGGTGGCACAATCAATCCCAGTCTCATCTTCACAAATATTTGCAATTTCCCAATTGCTCTTTCATATTTTTATTTATTTCCTTTTTCTTATATCTCTTCCTCTTTCTTTCTCCCTTTCCCTCTCCCTCTCCCTCTCTTTCTCTCTTTCTCCCCACCTCTCCTCTTGAACCTACCACTGATGTTCATTCCCAGCCCTTTCTATTTTTTAATTTGAGACAGGGTCTCATTAATTTGCAGAGACTGGCTTTCAACTTGCTATCCTCTTGCCCCAGACTTCGGGGTCACTGGTGTTGGGGTGCAGCGGAGCGTCGGAGGGGAGAGACCACACAAGAGACTCACTTCATGCAATCGCAGGGGGGAAATTTATTGAGGATCCGTTCCAGCGCGCTGGGACTCTGTGCCCACTCAAGAAGGGAGAGCGGCTCAGAGCCCAGAGAGGAGGTCAGGTGGAGCTTAAGTACACTTTTTGGAGAGGGTGGGGGGCTTTGCATACATCAGAACAAATCATCATGAGGCGCGGGAAAATTGAACAACAATTCTGAAACATGATTAGTACATACATTGGCGGGAACAATTTGGGCAGGGGTGATTGGTCATTTCTAAGTGGGGTACACATTTAAATTGATTGGTTCTGGGGCCTAGATGTTTACGTGCCATGCTACCTAGAGCCCTTAGCTATTAAACAACCAGGGAATCAATGAAGACATTTACTAGGCAGTTCCCGAATTGTCCTAACAACTTTACAGAGATTACAGGTTCCGGGGATAGCAGAGGAATTGTAACAATAGACTTTTATAATTGTAACAATTGTCTTTTACTTTTTAGCCCAGGCCTTGTAATCTAGAAGCTTTACAATGCCCTAGTCTCTTACACTTTAACTCAAGCTCTTGCAGCTTGGAATCCCCTTAGAATTTTTACCTTTACACTGGATTACAGGAGTGCAACACTACTTCTGACCTCTCACTAACATTGTACACCTGACACTATTGTGCTCTCAAAATAGTAGTACATTCTCATAACAGGGGTGTTAAATGTAGGATTTTTTTACAAGAAACTGAGTTTGACTTTGTTTTCCCTTTCTATTCTGGGTTGTTGGTATTATGTGCTCTCCTTCATAGAAATTATTTTCTTTATTTTAGGTCTTACTCTGCTATTTGTGTTCAAATGCCATCACTTCTAGAAGGTTCTAATGTATTCTGCACATGTACTTCCAGAAGGCAATCCCCAGTACTGCTTGTAGAGTTTTATTCACCAGGTGACAAGTAAAAGGTGCTTGTGTTTTGAACACATTGAGAGATCAGGGTTTTCCTGTTTGTCTTTTGTGACTTGTAGTTAGGGCCTTGACGTAAAGTGCCATGTCACATGAGCTCTTGCACTTGGTGGCCCTCCCTTCAGGGCTGGCTTCTGGCACATTTCCTCCCTGCTCTCAAGTGCCTCAGGAGAAACCTGGGATTTGGCAGTGAGTGTGGGTGTGGTGCTGTCTTGATCTTTATTTCTTCCTTAGAACTTTATAGTTACACAGAGTAGTTGGATTCATCCTGACAAAATCTTCCATGTGTGGAAGATTCACCACCCCCTTTCCCTCCCCTTTCTGCCCTGTGCTTCCCCTCTCCATTTCTCCTTCCTCTGCTTTTATTATCTTGACATTGTTTTGCAGGTTCCTTGATTAGAAAAGACTACTTATAATCTCCCACTCTGGTATTTTAATTATCCATGATTTTACTTCAAATACTTTGATAATATCTGTTTTGAAGAATAAAATGTGAAAACTGGTTGGTGACTTTTCAACGTGTCTGACTTCAGTTGCTAGCCTTGCCAGGAAGTGAAAGAGCTTCCCACGTTTTGTCTCTTAGGATGCATATCTGTTCATTGGAGCACATAGTTGTCTTTATGCATGTGGTGTAGAGTGCGCTTTGTGATTTATAAACACGGTGTGGAAGGTGTAATAAGGTAGTAAATACACCCATAGCTTCCACTATTTAACAGACAGTCCTACCAAGATTATTTTCATTTCACGCTCTTGCTAAAATTGAAACATCTGACAGAAGTTCCTGATGTCCCCTCTCTGTGCACTGGTGGGACAGACACCATCTCAGCCTGGGTGCTGAAATCCCCTTCTGCTGTTTCCATCTTCCCACCCTGTTGTTCTGTGTCCTGTCGTGGGTTGAGCTTGTGTTCCTTCATTTCCCTCTTGGTTTTTCCCTCCTGGGAGGACAAGAGTAGTGTGCTTGGACTCCTCAGGTCCCAGGGTTTCTCCTCTCTGCAGGGATCCTCTTTCCTCTGCTCCCCTGCAGTGGGGCTGATCCTACCCATCCATCCAGGCTGTGCAGACTTGGGGGCATAATGTCCAGATGAGAGCCTGGGAATCACCCCTGGGCTCCTAGCCCCTGCAGGGGGAATCTGATCTTCATTGATACTGAAGGGAATGTTGTGAATAGATCTAAATGATGAAGTTATAAAAGATTTGGGATTGCTAAGGGCAGGTGTCCTGGGAAGGAGAGAAGATGGCTGAAGAAAGATCTCTGCTAAGAGTGAGGAGGGGGTAAGCCACGCCTTAGTGAAACTGGAAAATTGCAAATGATCAAACATTTGAGGTTTCACCTGCAACCATCAGAGCATGTGTTCAAGATATGGTGCACTTTCAAAAGTCAGAGTATGTTCACCACAGTCAAAATCAAGAGTTGTGATTTTTTTTCTTTTTTTTAAAGAGAGAGTGAGAGAGGGGAGAGAGAGAGAGAGAGAGAGAGAGAGAGAGAGAGAGAGAGAGAGAGAGAATTTTTAATATTTATCTTTTAGTTCTTGGCGGACACAACATCTTTGTTGGTATGTGGTGCTGAGGATCGAACCCGGGCCGCACGCATGCCAGGCGAGCGCGCTACCACGTGAGCCACATCTCCAGCCCAAGAGTCATGATTTTAAAACAATTCTAACTCATAAGCATGAATTACATAGTTGGTGGGAGACACAAATGAGCCTGTGGAGGAACAGGACTCTATCACTGTGGGGGCTCAATAGTTAATCTGAGTGCTGCTTCCTTAACAGTAAAATGAGTGTGGGATCATTGCAGTACAGATCATGCCCAAGCAGGGACTGTGTAGCCTGGGTGGTGAAAGTGACCTGAGAATGTTCTCATGGACTTGCTCAGTGTGGAGACATATGGGGAATTGACCAGAGGTCCGGGAGGGAATGAAGGACTGTGGTTCATGTGAAGAACAACTGGCTCAGTGTGAGACTGACCAAGTATTCTAAAGTATCCCTAAGCAAATGAAATAGTGAAATAAACTCCAGAATCCAATAAGAGAAATTGAGATGTTAACCTCATTAATTTCTTTTTTTTTTAATATTTATTTTTTAGTTCTCGGCGGACACAACATCTTTGTTGGTATGTAGTGCTGAGGATCGAACCCGGCCACACGCATGCCAGGCGAGCGCGCTACCGCTTGAGCCACATCTCCAGCCCTCTCATTAATTTCAATATTAACCTGAAAGAATGTCATAGCAGTTTTGTTGCAGTTACATTTGTGAAGATTCTCTTTTCTTTTCTCTTTTAAATATTTTTTGTAGTTATACATGGATACCTTTATTTTATTTATTTATCTTTATGTGGTGCCAAGGATCAAACTCAGGGCCTCACAGGTGTTAGGCAAACATTCTTCCACTGAGCTACAACATCAGCCCCTACTAATTCTTTTTTCATAAAAAAGCATAAGAAACATTCAGATAAAAGGGTGGATATTCCACAAGTTTCAGGCCTCAGGATTCAGAGATGTTTATTGGACTGCATTTATCCGACATGATATGAGTGCTGGTTCTGCTGGGTATTTCCTTCTATGTTGTTTGTCCTGAGCACTGTGGGACATTGAGCAGCAATCTTGGCCTCGACCTCCTGCACGTCAGTAGCTCTGCACAAGTTGTGAGAACCACAAATGACTCAGATTATTGCTGTTTGGCCCATGATTTGGGTGGGAGGTAAAAAGTCCCCACATGGAGATCGCTGTGTTGGAAGAGTGTTTAACAGTCACTGACTTGCAGGAAGGGCGTGTGCTGTGAAAACTCCAAGACAGAAGTTCAAGTACACAGGGTCATCTGTCTGTTGGAAGGACCATGCTCTTCAGAGAGGTGAGACTACAGAACACAGGCTGAAGATGAAACACAGTCTGAGCGCAGAACAAAACTTGTCAGATAAGCTGCACGCACGCCTTTCACACAGGACACACATCCCCTGCTCACTATCGTAGAATGCGGTGAAGTGGCTCAAAATCCACCTTCTTTCTCTCCTCCTTCTGTCTTCTGTTGTTCCCATGAATTTCTGGAAGCCAGGCCCTGAAACACTAGAGAGTTGGACATTTCATCATCCTCTTCTCTGGAACAGTCAATATTCTTGCAAAGCTCTATTTGAAAAAAACTCTAAGTAATTACTCATTTCTTATTGCAGGCTTAGTTTCCCTCGTAAAAGTTCAAATACATCGGAACATTATGATCCTGGGGCAGGAGGGTAGCTCAATGGTACTTCACTTACCCAGCTTACATGAAGACCTGGATTCCATCCCAGACACTGCAAAATAATAATAACAAGATGATGATTCCAAGCAACATAATCTTTGGGGCTTTCCTCATCTCTCAGTTGTGCATTGGTGTCCTGGGGAACTCACTGCTCTTCCTGTTATATGCCTACACCTTCTTAGTTAAACCCCATCTGAAGAAGCACATCGATCCCATAGTTATGCACCTGATGTTGGCCAATGCTTTGACCATCATGTTCACCTTGATACCAGATATAGCATCCACCTTTGGAGTAAGGCAGTTTTTGAACGAGGTTGGTTGTCAGACAGTTTTATTTTTATACAGAGTGACGCGGGGTGTTTCTATCTGCACCACCTCTCTCCTGAGTGCATTTCAAGCCATCACTGTTGGTCCCAGTAACTCTAAGTGGGCGTGGCTTAAATTTAAGCTCCCTACATGGACTTGTCCTTTGTTCCTTTCCTTCTGGGTCCTTAACATGCTCATCTACTTCCACGTCATTGAATCCATCACAGCCATTGGAAATTTCACCATGGATGGTCCTGGCTATGCTCATGCATACTGTAGAAATAGAAATTTTGGAAAACACAATTCATCATCATTTTTTATTCCCCTGCTGGTTCGAGATCTGGTGTTTGTGTTCCTCATGATCTGCACCAGCCTGTACATGGTGAGTCTCCTCTACAGACACCACAGGAGAGCCCAATATGTCCGCAGCTCCCGTGTCTCCTCCCAGACATCCCAAGAACACAAAGCCACCCGCACCATCCTCCTGATTGTAAGTTGCTTTGTGTTCTTTTATTTCTCAGACAACTGTTTGACTCTTTATTCCTTTTATGCACACAAGAAAATCCCAAGTCTGGGTGGGCTTACTAGAGCTTTGTCATCCTGCTACCCAACCATCTGCCCATTTTTGCTGATGAAAAATAAAAGAACTGTTTCCTAATTCATTCTTTTCAGTTATGAGAATGACAGGTTCCTGTAGGGCAGCTGATGCCTGGTGTGATGCCCCAGGCTTTAGTCTGCAACAGGGCAGGGTCCATAATGATTTAGAGGGGTCAAGAAAGGCCATTTTCCCTTGAGCACTTCAAACTATACAGTTTGATTTCAGACATTCTACTAGGTTGAAATGCACTCAGAAGACTTACTGTGAACAAATGTATGTGAAGATCACACTGATAATTTTCAAACGGATTACATGTTCTACTTGTACTTTGAACAAAATGTATTTATTTCTACCTACAATTCAAATTATCTTATATGCACCCTTATGGATGTTTTAAAATAGCCATGGGAAAAGGTAAAATTGAAAGGAATATTAGGAATATAACTGGATGATGAAGGTATGAAAGACACAGGATTGCTAAGGACAGGTGTCTAGGAAGGAGAGAAGATGCCTGAAGAAAGATCTCTGCTAAGAGTGAGGAGGGGGTTAGCCACACCTTAGTGAAATTGGAAAATTACAAATGATCAAAACATTTGAGGTTTCACCTGCAACCATCAGAGCACATATTAAAGATATGTGCTTTCAAAAATCAGAGTAGGTTTACCATGGCCAAATATGTTAAGAGTCATGATTTCAAACAATTCTAACTCATAAACCTAAATTTCAATGTTGCTGGAAGGCCCAAATGAGCCTGTGGAGGAACAGGACTCCAACACTGTGGGGGATCAATAAATAATTTGAGTGCTTGTCCCTTAACAGGATAATGAGTGGGGGATCATTGCAGTACAGATCATGCCCAAGCAGGGATGGTGGTGAAGTGTAGCCTGGGTGGTGAAAGTGACCTGAGAATGTTCTCATGAACTTGCTCAGTGTGGAGACACACATGCAATTGACCAAAGGTCCAGGAGGGAATGAAGGAACAACTGAGTCCGTGGGAGAAAGTATTCCGAAGCAAATGAAATAGTGGTATAAACTCCAAAATCCAAGAAGTGCTGTTGAGACATTAATCACATCAATCCCAATATTAACCTGAAAATATAGATCATTTCTGGTGAAATACCATTGGTTAATCCATTCATTCTCTTTCCATAAGAAAACATTTATAAACATTCAATCAAAAGTTGTATTTTATACATGTTGCAGTCCTCAGGATACAGGGATGCTTTGTTAGCCTGGGCTTATCAACCACGGTTGTAAAAGTGACTGTGCTGCCCCCAAATTCCATATCCTGGGTGTTTTCCTGAGCACTGTGGGATATGGAGCAGCAACCTTGACCTCTACCTCTTGCATGTCAGCAGCTCTGCAAAAGTTGTGAGAGCCATAGATGTCTCAGATCACTGCTGTTTGACCCATGGGTAGGGAGAGCGGTGAAAACCTGTGTTGGATGAGTGTTTAGCAGGCAATGACTTGGAGGAAGGAGGTGTGCCATGAGTACTTCAAGACAGAAGTTTGAGAACACGAGAAGGATCATGCTTTTCATAGATATCAGACTACTGAAATGTAGGTTGAAGATGAAACCCAGTATGGGGCTCAGAAGAAAACTTGCCTTATAACCTGCATATTTGTCTTTCACACAGGCCATTTGTCCCTGCTCAGTACCCTAAAATGCTGTGATATGGATTGAATTCCACCTTCTTTCTCCACCTACTGTTTTGATATCTTGTTCCCAGGAATCCTTGGAATCCAGGCCCAGGAAGTATCTAAGGCTTAAATTTAAGCTCCCTAAATGGAAGTATCCCTTGTTCCTTTTCTTTTTTTTCTTTTTTTTAATTAATTAATTAATTAATTTATTTATTTATTTTTATTGTTGGTCCTTCAAAACCTTGTTCCTTTTCTTCTGGGTCCTCAACATGGTTGTCTACTTCCATGTCATTGAAACCATTACAGCCATTAGCAACTTCACTCTGATTGGTCCTGGGTATGCTCATGCCTACTGCCAAAATAAATACTTTGGAAAACATAAATCACCATCATTGTTTATTACCATGCTGGTTCGAGACCTGCTGTTTGTGCTCCTTATGACGGGCACCAGCCTGTACATGGTGAATCTCCTCTACAGACACCGAGGAGAGTCCAGCACGTCCACAGACCCCATGTCTCCTCCCAGACATCCCAAGAACACAAAGCCACCCGCACCATCCTCCTGATTGTAAGTTGCTTTGTGTTCTTTTATTTCTCAAACAACTGCTTCTCTCTTTATTCCTATAATGCACACTATAAAATTCCAAGATCAGAGGGGATTAGTGGAGCTTTATCATCATGCTACCCCACCATCTGCCCATTTTTGCTGATGAAAAATAATAGAATGGTTTCTCAGTTTACATCATTCTTCTGAAAATGAATGTGACAGGTTTCCAAAGGGCAAATAATGGCAGATCTGAGGCCCAAAGATACAATTTGCAGCAGGGCAGGGTCCCTAATGTTTACACGGGAAAAGAAAAGCCATGCTGTCCTTGAGAACTTCAAATGGCAGAAGTGTGAGCTCAGATATTCTATAAGTATAAAGTGCACTCAGAATTAGAAGACATAGTGTGAACAAATGTACAGAGACAACATTGATGATTTCCACTTTTATTTAGTGTTTAAATTGTAATTTTAATAAAATGAATTCATTTATACTCTTCAAAATATTTCATATGGGGGGGATAGTAGAGGATAGGAAAGGCAGCAGAATTAAACATACACTAGTATGGCAGTATGTAAAAATGTGGATGTGTAACCGATGTGATTCTGCAATCTGTATACGGGGTAAAAATGGGAGTTCATAACCCACTTGAATCAAATGTATGAAATATGATATGTCAAGAACTATGTAATGTTTTGAACAACCAATAATAAAAATTTTAAAAAGAAAAAAAAATAAAAAGATAATAAAAAATATTTCATATGCAGGCTTATTTTTTTAAAACAGCCATGGGAAAATGTAAAATTCAAATTGGGGTTCCCATGATACTTCTATTAAAGTGTGCTGGCCTATGAAACTGCTTCGGTGTATCCCACAAATGCACACTTCCAACCATTCATTTTCAGACACCACTTTAGGGCTTCAATGTACCCAGGGTTCTGAGAGCAAAGGGACTACATAGGCTCTTCATGGTGTAGGAAAATTTTTAAAGTTAATATTCATAAGAAATCCCATGGTTTGAGGTATTCACTAAGATGTTTTAATACATCTCTTTAATATTGGTAAAATTGTTATTAATTTGACATATAGCTACTAGTTAATGTAAAAGAAATGATAATAACTAATATACACAATAATCTAAAATCTATTCGCTAAACATCAAGTTGAATTGTTTCAATCTTTTCACTAAAGACAACTTTATCATTGAAACACTGTCCCAAATATAATTATTTAATGTAGGTTTTTAATCAAGGAATCTATAGTGGCCAATAAGAGCTTCTAAATGCATTATGTGACCAGGTTAAACCCTTTTAATACGAATAAAAATAACTTTCAGCAGCTTTACCCTAAACATTCTAACTAAGGAGATATGCTGGCCTCAGGCTGGTAATCACAGGTCTTAGATCCTCAAGCCAATCGTCATCTGCAGGCCACACAAACAAAATGAGTAATGAGTTTCACAAGGTGAGTACAGAGTTTCAAACACAGATGTGCTCTGTATATTGAAGGGGAATAATACCTAATTCCCAGGGCATACAGTGCAATAAGAGCACAGACCTGCCAGTAGCCACACTTATACCCCTCCAATATGGCCTTAGGACAGCACTGGAAGCGGGGACAATATTACAGGTTTTCAGCTTTTTCCAGAGTTTGAGCAGGTTAACAAGCAAAACCAGGGTGGCCACGTGCAGGCTGCAGTTTCTTCAGACTCTAAAAGAGCGCAAAAATGCTTGCTGTACTTAACGGTCCAAAATCAGCCTTCATTCACAGTCTGCTTTGCCAGGGGCTAGAAGGAAGTTCTCCTTCAAAGAATAGCCTGACAGTTACAAGAAACAGCCCCCTGGGAGACATCCTGCCTGGGAGACATCCTGCAGCCATCCATCTCCCTGAGACATTCTTTTGACATCTGTCTTCCTGAAACATCCTGAGGTTATCTCACCTTGTGAAGACATCCAGCAACTGCCGATAAGAGAGCTTCCCCATCCCCAGCATATAAATACCCCTGTGTGAACAATAAAAATTTGCAGCTTGATCAGACTCCTGTCTTGCTGTCACCTTTCGTGTCTCTTGTCCCTTCATTCCTCCCCATCTAGGTTCGATGCCCTCGTTGATGTGTCCTGCCGGTCGGGACATGCTTGATTCTTTATGCAATGAGCCCCCACATGATTGTATTTCTCTGGCCAAAGCTTATTTATTGGGGGGTGACTATCTGCTTTGGGATCTCACTGGACTGATAATTGCACTGAACAGGCTAAGAGAAACCAGAGACAAGTCTTTAATGCCCCTTTGGAGATGTTAACTGGAAGTGGAGAATTTGCAGATTTGGAAAGGCAGATAAATTATGATCTAGCAATTTATGATCAAATTACTGCATGTGTCAAAAGGTGTGGAGGGAATTGCCTAATAGAGGTGAATCAGCTCTGGATTTTAGTCAAATCTGACAAGGATAAGAGGAGCCATTCTCAGATTTTGTGGCACGTCTCTACGAGGCAGCCAACAGATCAAAAAGAGACTGGAATGCCTCTGAGTCCTTGGTCAAACAGCTAGAATTTGAAAATGCTAATAAACTTTGTCAGGAGATCCTCCAACCCAATCGAAAAGGGGGGACTGTTTCTGAATTTATTCACCTTTGTGCGGATGTGGGTCCCACACAGATACAGGGCTTAACACTTGCTGCGACTCTGAACAGGTGCTACAACTTCAGTCTTGGACAGCCATTCTCACAGGCGGTGTTTCAACTGAGGTAGAACTAGGCACATGGCTCAGGACTGTGAGTCCCTGCGCAACAGGGCAGAGACCTCTCCTGATTGGCGTAGATGTCGCTACCAGAGAGTGACCACTTGGTGTGGGAAAACTTCAATAGATATGGTGGGGGCAGCTGGCCACCATGTCTAACTTCCTACTTCTCTGCTACTGGGAAACCAGGGCGGGGCCTCCATGGCCCCTCAAACAGTAGGGGGTTACAGTGTAAGCGGGAAGAGGAGTCACAGACTCCTATGTCATTCGGGTGGGCCATGTGGGCTCCTCACTACTACCAGCCGACTCCACAAAGACAATACAGTTATGGCCAGCTGTGAGAGTAACCCTTAACCCTAAAATAGGGCCAGAAATCAAACTCATTGTACAGTCAAATTGCACTACTCAGCTCTCTTCAAGAGATGTATTGGTGCAAGTGATATTCTTGTCTTGCCACTCCACAAACAGCCCAGATGAGACCTCAACAACTCACAAAAGACAAATAAGAAAAACATGATCTCTCAAAATGTTCAAAACACAAGCACTCCTTACTTACCAAATGGTGAATGAAACTCTATTATGTAAAGCATTGTGGATGTGTCTTCTGGAAGGAAATGTGGAGACCACATAAGAACGTTGAAGGAGTGATGGCATTAGAACAGGAATAGCAGAATGAGTTCTAAAATAAAGAAGAGAATTTCCATGAAAAAGTGTAGAATAATATCAACAACCCTAAATAGGAAAAACAAAGTCAAACACCATTTCATGTTCAGAACACTAGAAAAACTAGGGATAGTAGAAATGTACCTCAACATTGTAAAAGCTATCTATGCTAAGCCAAGGCTACCGTTATTCTAAATGGAGAAAAACTAGAGACATTGCCTCTAAGAACTGGAACAAGACAGGGTGCCCTCTCTCACCACTTCATTCAACATAGTCCTTTGCAGAGGTGGGCGAGAGGGTCCAGGGTGGTCCTGAAGGAGGAGTGGCGTTGGTGAAAGAAGAAGAGTCGGGACAACAGGTTGCAAGTTATGAGCAACCTCCAGAAGACATCTAATTGCCCCTGGAGGGATCTTTATTTTTATACTTTTTTAACAGGTGTTCTTTCAGGTAGTTAATGGATAGCTTCAAAGCCCTAAATTTTTTTGATTTACATAATTTTCAAGAGTTACAATCTTTTCTGATATATTGATTACTTAAGATATTAAGTACATTGTTCAAAATATTTTTCTGTAACCTTAGACAACACAATGAAGCTTTTACGTTTTCACCTCAAACACTAAGTGCTAGGTGACCCAACTAGACTACATGACTCCTGACCTATTATTCACTTCTAACTTTAAAGCATACCTTATGGCATGTCTCCATTGTATCCTTAGTCTCATTCTGGAATTTTTCCTGCAATCTCAGGCAATATGTACTTTTATTATTGATTCACGTATGCCCTGTTATCCATATCATGAGGATCATAAACTTAACAATCCTAATGGTTCCGGTTTCCAGATGGTACGGCCTTGCCGCAGCATCCCCCATGCTATGACCCTGTCAGACAGCGGGTGCAGGAATGCCTTCACCAGTCCTTAAAACTTTAGCCAGAGCAATTAGATGAAAGAAATTAAAGGGATACAAATAGGAAAAGAAGAACTCAAACTATCACTATTTGCCGGCAACATGATTCTATACTTAGAGAATCCAAAAAAATTCCACCAGAAAACTTCTAGAATTAATAAATTAATTTGGCAAACTAGCAGGATATAAAACCAACACCCATAAATCAAATGCATTTCTGTACATCAGTGATGAATCCTCTGAAAAACAAATTAGGAAAACTACCCCATTCACAATAGCCTCAAAAAAAAAAATAGTTGGGAATCAACAAAAGAGGTGAAAGACCTCTATGATGAAAACTACAGAACACGAAAGAAAGAAACTTAAGAAGACCTTAGAAGATGGACAGATATCCATGCTCCTGGATAGGCAGAATTAATATTGTCAAAATGGCCATAACACAAAAGCATTATACAGACTTAATGTAATTCCAATTAAAATCCCAATGACATTCCTCATAGAGATAAAAAAAAAAAGGCATGATGAAATTCATTTGGAAAAACAAGAGACCCAGAAGAGTCAAAGCAATCCTTAGCAAGAAGAATGAAGCAGGAGTCATCACATTACCAGACCTTAAACCATACTACAGAGCTACAGTAACAAAAACAGCAAGAATCAATAAATGGGATGGATTCAAACTAAAACGCTTCTTCTCAGCAAAAGAAACAATAAGTGAGGTGAACAGAGGCCTACAGAATGGGAGCAAATTTTTACCACACACACATCAGATAGAGCACTAATCTCCAGGAAATATCAAAAATTTAACACTGAAAAACAAATAACCCAATCAATAAATAGGCCAAGGAACTGAACAGACACATCTTAGAAGAAGATATACAATTGATCAAAAAATATATGAGAAAATGTTCAACATTTCTAGCAGTGAGAGAAATGAAAATCAAAACTACCCCAAGATTACATCTCACTCCAGTCAGAATGGCATTTATCAAGAATACAAGCAACAAGTGTTGGCGAGGATGTGGGGGAAAAGGCACATTCATAGACTGCTGGTGGGACTGCAAATTGGTGCAATCAATCTGGAAAGCAGTACAAAATTCCTTAGAAAACTTGGAATAGAACCACCATTTGACCCAGCTATCCCACTCCTCAGTCTATGCCAAAAGACTTAAAAAGAGCATGCCACAGGGACAGCTACATCAATGTTTACAGCAGCACAACTCAAAATAGCTAAACTGTGGAACCAACCTAGGTGCCCTTCAATAGATGAACAGATAAAGAAACTTGAGATATATATATATATATATATATATATATATATGTATATGTATATATATATAATGGAATATTAGTCAGCATTAAAAGAGACTACAACCATGACATTTGCAGATAAATGGATGGAGTTGGAGAATATCATACTAAGTAAGCCAATCCCAAAAAAACAAAGACGGAATGTTTTCTCTGATTCGTGGATGCTGAACCATAATGGGGGAAGGGGATGGGAGGAAGGGAGGGACTTTGGATAAGGCAAAGGGAAGGGAGAGGAAGGAAGGGGGCATGGGGGTAGGAAAGATAGTGGAATAAGATGGGCATCATTCCCCTAGGTACATGTCTGATGACAGAATAGTGTGACTCTACTTCCTGTCCAACCAGAGAAATGAAAACTCAGGCTCCCTATGTATACTATGAATCGAAATACATTCCTCTGTCGTGTATAAGTATTAGAACAAATAAATAAATTTTTTTTTTAAAAAGAAAGAGAACATCACTAGTTTCCCCCCAAACTCTCTCTTTTCCCCTTCTAACCATCCACTAACTGGACTAATACCACCCCATCACTATTGTTTTTAGTCTAAATTCTTGCTCATTCATTTCATAAAGTCTCTATTGTGCTTTTATCTGGGAATTCTCAATGGTTATTACTGTTTCATTGTTCTGTTTAATTGAGTTCTATCCTGTGTCTCTGGTGGCTGCTCAGATAGTCCTAGTTCTGGCTTCTGGACCTCTCAGAGGTGACATCACTCTTCCCTATCTGCGCGCCGGTGCAAGAACCCAAGGACAGCCGGGCGCGGTGGCGCTGGAATGTAATCCCAGAGGCTCGCGAGGCTGAGGCAGGAGGATCTCGAGTTCAAAGCCAGGATCAGCAACTCAGCGAGACCTTGTCTCAAAATAAACTATAAAACAAGGCGGGGATGTGGGTCGGGGTTAAGCGCCCGGGGCTCAATTCCCGGTACCAAAGGGGAAGAAAAGAAAAAGAACTCAGGGAAAGGAAATCTCCACGGCACCCATCCTAACCTAGCTGGTGACGCAATCAGCCACCAACGCTCCCAGACACCGGAAGGAAGCCTCTCAGCCCGGCGTCAGGAGCACGCGGCCCGTCCTCCCACACGTGGAAAGAAATCAGACGACCCTGGGGCCCACGGGGAATGGCCTGCTGGAGCCGGCCGCCCTGAGAGCCCGGGCGCCCGGGACAGGGCACGTCCACGCTGTGTCAGCGGAGCCGCTTCGGCGGGCCATTAACACACTCAGTGGAAAACTGCTAGCCCCTTACTTCTGCTTCCTCGCTTTCCGTTTGTTTTCACGTTTCGTCCCTCTTCTCCCTCAGGTAACACGGGAGGAGGAAGCTAGGCTCCATACTGTGCGTTTGCGGAACGCGTCCCCAGCCGAACCCCGGAACTTGGGTTCCGTTATGTTCTGCTCGCCTGGAAACGATGCCCTGGTAGAATTTGAATCTAACTCAAAAGATTTCACAATAGTTTGAACTTTTGAAACAAGTGGAAGAATCTTGGCAAATTGCAACATTTTTTTTTATCATAGAGATTATTTTAAAAAATCAAAAATACAGAAAATTTGTGTTAATCATTTTACATATTTCCAAGATGCTTAACAGGTTGAGGTGAACTTCAGGCATTTCCTGTAATCATCTGTGGTTAAAATAAGATTTAGGGCTGGATTGTAGCTCAGTGGTAGAGAGCTCGACTCGCATGTGTGAGGGCCTGGGTTCAGTCCTCAGCACCACATAAATAAAATAAAGATACTGTGACTACCTACAACTAAAAAATAAAAAATTAAGATTTAGATTCCTTTTAGTAATGAAATTTTGCTTTTTCCTGACAGTGGTGTCTAGGCCTGACATCTTGCCTCAGAAAGATACTTACTATCTGTTAAAGTGGTTACAGAGATAATTTTATATATTTCTTTTCATATTTTTGACTGGAGATTACTGTATATTTCGGTGCAACTAAAATTATTCCTATCATTCTTTAAATGGGACATAACATGCCATGTAGACAAGACCCTAAAGGTTCTTTAACCACACCATGGTTACCCAGCACAGAGTTCCTGGCAATTTCTCATAGGTCCTGAATAAATATTTCCATTTATATGGTTTTATATTTTACCTGTGGGTTTAGAGAACCCTGCGTGAAATTATGGATTCAAAGAGAATTAGCCAATTTACAGCTAGAGTGTTTCCAAATTAATTTTCAAAGTTTTTGCACAAATCACATTGTGCAAAATAAAAAGTAAAGAATAAGTCTGGCATGTTTTACTATCTCTAGAATAAAGAATAAAAACTTGCTTTCCAATTTATGGGAAAACAAATCTCAATTTTCAGTTCTTTAGTTAATAGCAAGGTTGATGATTTGTGATGTTAATGTGTTTGGAAAGATCTGGTTTGTTTGTTTTGTTTTGTTTGTTTGTTTGTTTGTTTTCATATTTGAGAGCCAAGGGAGACCAAGAACAAAAGACTAAAGGTGAAAAAAAGCAAGGGAGTTTAGGTGCCAGTATTTCTATTCCTTTTTTATTATTTTTTATTTATATATTGACAGCAGAATGCATTACAATTCATATTACACATATAGAGCACAAATTTTTCATATCTCTGTATACAAAGTATATTCACCTCAGAGATTGTTTTTTCTGCTGAGAAGAGACTTTTTAGTTTGAATCTATCCCATTTATTGATTCTTGGTTTTAATTCTTGCATTATAGGAGTCTTATTAAGGAAGTTGGGGGCCTAATTCCATATGATGGAGATTAGGGCCTACTTTTTCTTCTATTAAACGCAGGGTCTCTAGTTTTATTCCTAGGTCCTTGATCTATTTTGAGTAGAGTTTTGTGCATGATGAGATATAGAGATTTAACTTCCTTTTGTTGCATATGGATTTCCAGTTTTCCCAGCACCATTTGTTGAAGAGCCTATCTTTTCTCCAGTGCATGTTTTTGGCACCTTTGTCTAATATATGATAATTGTAATTTTGTGGATTAGTCTCTGTGTCCTCTATTCTGACACTACGGTTAAAGGAGGAAAAAGGATCTTTCCAAAATCACACCAACAACATGTAAAAGCCAACTGTAAATATCAATTTCCCACTCTTTATAAGTATGTCAGAGTGTAGGCCTTACTCTGCTTGTAGTGCCCAGTTCCCTCCCTCAGCTCCAAACCAATCGATGTTCAGCAAGGGGCCTCCCCAAGAGGCTGTTGTCCTTCAGACAGGATCCATTCCTGGTTATTGCAGGCAGGACCTTCGGTAACCATGGGTGGTACCGAAAATAAGGCACAATGTGCCCCTTCAACAAGAATGCCATAATTGTGAGATAAGAAATTGCAATTGTAAAATGAGGTGCAACTGCTCCTCAGAGTCATCTTGCATTCAAAAAGATCTAGAACCAACAATCTCACCTATTAAAATTCCTTTAATTATTATTTCCCAAGAGTTGTGGTTCTTATTCCCTAAAGGAGCTGGAGATGGGCATTTTTTCAATTCTTTGCAGCTTCTTCGTCCCTGCAGCGCCTGGGAGAGCCGCTGCAGCTGGAGGCCTGTGGAGGGGATGGGGTCTCTCCAGCTGCAGCTCAGCTGCCCTGGCACCGCCTGCCGAATGCCAGCAAGGATGCTGTGAGCACCAAGTAATGCCTGACTGCCTCCAAGTCACAAGAAAACACCTTCCTTTAGTCAAATGACTGAGATATCTCAGACCTCTCCTGTGGCCTGGTCTGACAGCCAAAATTCTATAGAAATTTATGTTTTTCTACTCAAGTAAGGAAACTGAGTGAAGAAATAGAATTGTTTTAAATAATAATGGCCTGGCTGTCCTGGTGAAGTGCTTTGTATTAAGATAAACAAACACCTTACCACCAAACATACCTAACTACACCTCTTTAATACGTGAGTTAAGGATGTTGCTAAACCTAGAATATCATGGATGTTTGATTTGCTGGGTGTTTAGATTTTAGGAGGAAAAACACTTTTGTTTATTAAAAAATGGAATATTTGTAATTTTTTGTTCCTAAGATTTTTATACTTCTTTTCATAAATGGACAATCACTAAATGAAGACAAGAAAGTATAAAATTGGGGGAAAAGAATAGACTTTACTAATCAAATGATGCCTTGATTTTTCTAAATGAGAAGATTGTTTTATCTTTAACCCCAAATACAGGAGACATTCCTTAGTAAACTTGTTTGGAAAGATTCGTGTTATAAAGTATATTAGGTTACCCCATCTTATGTATGAAGCAGATTTGATCTCTTTTTTAAGTTCCTGTACTCTATAGTTGTGATTGCACTTTGTAAAAGATACTACATTATTTTATGTCTTTAAAAAATGTTTAAATGTGGCCTACATACAGAACATTGCAAATGGTTAAATACAAAGTAATGTGAAAACATCGTGACCTAAAAGAATTCTTCACATCACAAGTGTTTTACTTAGATGATGTGCCTTTGATTTAATTTGGGATACTTTTAAAAGGATACTTCATGTTTGTGATAATCTTCAGAAAGCTTGGAAATAAATTCTGTTTAGTTCAAAAAATAAAAATAAAAATTATTTTCAGTGGTTTTATTCTTAAAATAAGCATGAGCTCACTTTATGCTTCGAATGGCCATATTTAGTAAATTATAATATCCCTATTTTATTTTTCATATTGTTAATTTCCATAATAATTGTATATATTGAGGAGCTACAATGTGATCATTTAATACATGTGTATAATAGGGAATGGTCAAATCAGGATACTTAGCATTCTCATCTCCGTAAATCTTTTTTTTTTTTTAAGGAGAGAGAGAGAGAGAATATCTTTTTTGTAGATGGACACAACACAGTGCCTTTATTTTTATGTGGTGCGTGGTGCTAAGAATCGAACAGGGTCCCACCCGTGCTAGGAGAGCACTCTACCACTGAGCCACAATCCCAGCCCCTCCCTTAAATCTTCATCAGGTCTTTGTGTTGGGAATGTTTGAACTCCTCTCTTCCAGTCTTTTATACATTGTATTCTAAGTTGCTGTAAACTATAGTCACCATGTCATGCCTGGCCTCAGAGGACCAGAGTTTATTTCTCCACCTGACTATTTTGGCACCTGTGTCAAGCCCCCCTCCACTTCCTGTCCCCACCCACTCAGCCTCCAGTAACCAAGTAACCAAGTAACCATGGTTCTCTATCCACCTCAGGCTTAGTTCTGACTTCAGGGACCCTAAGCAATTTAGAGAGACCCTGTCTCAAAACAAAAAAACAAAACAAGAAATTTTAAAGGCTGTGGATATAGTTCAGTGGTTAAGCATCCCTGGGTTCAATCCCTAGTATCAATTAAAAAAAAAAAAAAAAGGAAGCTAAGCCTTGTGTATTTTTCCAGCAATGTGATATTGAGACCTAGGTTACTCTTCTCCATGGAATATAAATACTTCCTAGAACAGTAAATTTAACAACATGCTGAACTATCTACCTCCTTTTTTAATTCAACTATCCGTGAGGTTGTGCAGAAGGCAGGGGCTGAACTCCTGGCCAGGTGACTCGGAACTCAGACACACACACACACACACACACACATACACACACACACACGACTTTGGTCTGGAGAGTTTGGTGAAACCACATGGATAAAAATGTGAGGCTGACATTTTTGGAGAGAGAAAAAACCATGAGCCTCTACCACGGGGTTTCAGTGAAAATTTGTTACTTGTTCCATCTCAGAGAGGGAAGGAAAGCTACTATCAGTTAAGTGCAGCATGAAAGGTGGTAGCCTTGGTTCATGTCTAGGGAATACAGGCTCCAAGACCAGAGAGTGGAGCTGGATATTGGTGCTGAGAATGGGCACCTCTCAGACCTGGGGGGCAAATAATAGGAGACTCCAATTATAAAAGTCAGAGGAGCATAAAGACTACTTAATGTCATTTATGCACAATTCAGTGGTTCCCCCTTACTCTACCTTTCTTAACTGTGGAGCGTCACTTCCATTAGACAATCTGGCAGAAAACCCTGTAAAAGGTTTTATCTATTCATATAAACTCAAGATCATAAACTTGATTTCACGACATTTAAAAACTCCCAGAAAGCTTGCCGTAAGTCTGCTTACAGGCTCCTGAGTCTCTGGATCACGTTCCTCACAAAGGCCACCTTCTACTTAAATATCTATAATGATGCAAAAATTGGCGTCTAACGGAAGTCAATCATTGCCCTGAGCAGCCCGACAGGAAAAAACTCAGTAAGCTGCATGAAGAGGAGGCATTAAAGTGGAGTTTGCATAGCTCCTGTAAATTGCTAAAATAGTAATATGGATATACACTAATTTACCAAATCATCCCTTGAACAAAAAGCCACTTTTAGAAATTTACACCACAAAACAAAAGCACCCATATGCAAAAAAAAATATATATATATATATATATAAATATACAGTGATATTCTTTCAAGCACTGTTTGTAGATGAAAAAATACCCTGTGACAACAGGTGGTGTTGTGAGTCCAGTTTGTGGACACCTTTGGGGGGCACTGGGGGTGACGGGGGAGAGGGGACTTCAGGGAAGCTGCTTATATTGTTTCCTGATCTGGGTGCTGAACCGGGACATGTTCACTGTGAACATTCACGAGGCAACATCCATTTCTGTGTACTTGGTCTGCTTTATTTTTTAAAGGTCCATGAAAAAGCCATGGGTTATGTCTGAAGGGCAGGTGGGCTAATGTTGAGCTTGAAAGATTAAGGGAAAAAAAAATTATTAGGTTTTTTTTTTTTTTTTTTTGGTACTCAGGATTGAACCCAGAGATGCTTAACCACTGAGCCCCATCCCCAGACCCTTTTTAAATATTTTATTAGGGGCAGGGTCTCACTGAGTTGCTAAGTGCCTCACTAAGTTGCTGAGGCTGGCTTTGAACTCGCAATCCTCCTGCCTCAGCCTTCCCAAGCCACTGGGGAAAAGAAAAAAATTTTAATTGCTTTATCAAAGAGGATGAAACCACAATGGGACGGAGGGCAGAGAAAGGAGGTGGGAGCTATCTAGGAGGCTTCCCATGTAGGTCAAAAGAGGGAAAATTCCAGAAGGTTATAAAGGAGCCAATGGAGGAAATCATTCAATGATGAAACAATGTCTTTTTTCCATATTTTTATTGGTGCCTTACACAGCTGTACGCAATGGTGGGACTGTTGTTAGATATTCATACCTACACACAGTATAACCATGTAATTTGGCCAATACCACTCCCCAGTGTTGCCGCTTTCCCTCTCCTCCTCCCCTCCCCTGGTTCTTTCCCCTACTCTACTGATTTCGATTTTCACGAGACGTCCCTCAGGGCTCTCTTTTCCCTTTTCCTCTCCAGCTTCCACATATGAGAGAAAACACAGGAGCCTTGACCTTCGTACATTATCTTTAAGGCCCTGTTTCCAAACCAAAGTAACACAGCTCTCGGGCCTTAGGACTTTATTTGGGGATGGGACCCAGTTCTACCCACTGCGCGATTCTGGGGCAGAGTCCATCGATGGTGACAGAGACCGTTTGATTCCAGAGCCTACACTGACCCCTTCTTGAGTTTTAAAACAGGGAAAGCAAGCCAGCCCTTCTTCAGACAGTTTGGATTTCTGGGTTCTGGTCATGCACATCAGGAATGTGGAAGTAGCCTGTCCCTTCCATACCACAAGGAAAAAAAAAAAAAAACAAGCTGAACAGGGCTGGGGACATAGCTCAGTGGGTAGAGTGCTTGTCTTCCATGCACAAGGCTTGGGGTTCAAACCCCAGCACCACAAAAACAAAACAAAACTGAATAGAGTGAAAAATCAATCATTATTCTCAGAATCATCAGAGAACTCAGGTCGAGGGCTGATCGCTGCCCCCAAAGTTGGAGAGATAAACAGGCAGCTACAGAGAGCCACAACAGAGAGCCACGAGTTGACAGAGCAGAGACCCAGAAGTTTGGGCACCAGCAGGAGGCTCCCTGTGGACAAGTTGGAGAGTTGGGAAGTCCAGGTGAGGGGCCAGTCTTAGGGGGCGGTGCCAAACTCTTGGGAATGCCATCTCCAGCCACCCTGCCAGGTTCTCACAGTGAAGAACTGAAAAATCCTCCTCCTTCCATCAGGAGGAGGGGAAACAGCCAGCTTTAAATATGCCACAGCATTCTGTTCTTAGCAACTTCTACCTTCAAGAGAACCAGGTCAGACATTTCACTGAGTCTGAAAGGTCAGAGCCCTCTCTGGATGAAATTGGTTCCAAAGTGCATAAGCCCTGGAGCAGAGCCTCTGGTGTCCACACCAAGGTTAATTACAGTCATCCAATGTGAAAATTTTCCACCACATGCATGCTGGCTCTTCTCAGAGAGGAACAGAAAATATCTTCAGGGCATTCACTCTTTTAATTACAAGGCGAGCAACTGAATAACCCACAGAAAAATAAATCAAGCCAAAGGTCAATTTTTCCTCCCACCTGGGATATGCAGAGACTGAGAAGAACGGTGTCATTTGATCTACTGAGACATTACCGGAGATGCTGTCAACTTTTATGCGTCATTTTCTTTTTATTGCATTACTCTGAGAAACAAACGGCTCAGTGGGTCTACTACTTTATAAATCGTACACTTTCATGCAAATGTCAGGAAAATAAAACCAATCAACTGTGTGTGTATATAATCTTAATAAGTTGACCAGCCATTTTAATGAAGAGACCCCTGGTCCCTCTAAAGAACTGACGCAAGGAGTTGAGTGAAAATTTTGTAAGTGAACTGTCCATCAAGAGCAAGCTCAACAGGGATCCTTCTTCAGGGTTCATTTCGACTGACTACCAAAGGCTATCGGCTTCTCTTTTTCTACGTTGCAATTTTGATTATTTAACTATGGGACCCACTGTTCCTCCTCTAGATGGCTTTCCTTATATTTAATGTGGACTCAGATGTATTTAGACAAATGATGGATTCCTGTCCTCCAGCTGCTGTGACAAGCTTAAGGCAACAGAAATCTACTCCCACAGATTTGGAGGCCAGAAGTCTGAAGTCAAGGTGTGGTGTCAGCAGAGCTGCCGACCCCCGGGAGGGGATCCTTCCTGGCCTCTTGAAGTAACCACAGGTGTTCCTAACCTGCATCCATCTTTAAATCTCCCCCTCTCTTTTAAGGATACAGGTGAATGCATAAGGGCCCACATGAGTAATCCATGTGAGTTCCTCTGCCTAATTTTAACTACATCTTTTTCCCTGTAAGCTAACTAATATTCACAGCTTCCAGGAATTTTAGGTAGATATCTGCTTGGAGGCCATCGTCAGCCCACCCCAAAATGGCAAATTTTTAAATTTGTCAACCAGTAAGAAAAAAATAGTGTAGGGGGCAAAAAGGAAACTCCCCGCTTTGCCTTCCAGTGGTTCCCTGGGAGGAGGAGAACAGGGAATGTAGATTACCGTTTAGTGGGTAGTAAGAGACTCTGGGAATTCACCAGGCCTGGAGAACATAAAATGACCTGGGCCAAAGTCTGTTGGCTAAAGAAGAGATGACGGTTTATAAATGGATTTATGGTTCTCTTTGGAATACTGGATAGGACTGAAATAAAAGACAATGGTGGGACTGGGGATATAGCTCAGTTGGTAGAGTGCTTGCCTTCTTGCATGCAGAAGGCCCTGGGTTCAATCCCCAGCAACATTAAAAAAAAAAAAAAAAAAGACAATGGTGTATGGACAAAACTTAGTCCAGGTGTGTTGACCTACCTCACTCTCCCCTCCTGCAATCTGAGCCTGATTTCTCTGGCCAGTGAAATTCAGTAGGAAGAGTCAGTGCGATTGGGCTCCTCTTTGGGTAGATCTGGTCAAGGAGATAAGGAAACATTGCAGAAAGCTGCTCCTCACTAGCCATTTTGTGCTCCGTCTGCCACTAAAATAACAGAGAAGGAGGTTACTGTACTGGTGAAGAGACCTGAGCCTGATCACCAAGAGGAAATGGGCTTGCTGTCCCAGTGGAAGCAAGAATGGTGTACTGTTTGGGAGCCAGAAGATTCAATGGGGTACCCCTATTATTGCTATGCCCAGAATAACTGAAAGTCATGTTATTGTTGGAGTGCCAACAAAGATGTCTACATTTCAATTAGCAGGGAGGAAAAGTCAAGAAAGGCAGCCACGTGCCCACTAAGTTCTCTTTTTCAAGAAACGCAATAGTGTTAGTTTACATAATATGTGTCACATGCCATAGCCTGATTACACAAACTTTCCCCCCAAGGGAGACTTAGAAGAGTTCATTTTCAAAGCCTGGCATGTTGCTTAAAAGGAATTAAACACCTCCAAAATTTCAAGTTTCATATAGCAAGGCAAAAAGAGAAGGTAGATGTTTAGTGAACAACCAACAGGCAGAATCTTTATCTTCCTGAGATGATCAATGATCCTGTCTGTCTTAAGCATTATAATTGCTTCAGAGTAGTAGTTGAAGTGCCATGGACCAAGAATGACTCATGGTCTGTTTTGCATGTGTCACAGGATTCGGGAACAATGATAATTCATTGAAATGTTCTTGTTGCATTGATGGCCACGATGAAGGTAGAATAACTCAAAGGCATTTTCAAAGAGGGCACACACATGGCATGTGTTCAAGGACGAGTTCATGACCCAATGCAGAAAAGCCTAGTGTTTCACATGAGAGTGATTCAGCCCTTCAAGGCCATGAACCTGCATCCTGCTGCTAGCTGCTTTGCAGAACTTCAAGCTAATTGCAGTGTAGGTTCTGTTTAACCACGGGATGGCCAGAGAGTTCCAAGGGACAGCTTATTCTTAATTTAAATATTTAACATCCTTCATGCACCACCACACCAGAGCGCTCCATCCCCAATTTCACTGTGGGGGCTTTTTTTCAGAGTCACATGAATATTTGTTGTTGAATCTAAGTGTTTTCCAGGTGCTGGGTTTTAACCCCAATCCATAGTATAAAACAATACCAGAAGATGACCTCTAAAATAAACTTAGATGCAACTTAAGATCCATAACTGAAGCACCTACATTTGATGTAATAAATTCCTTACTCTGGCGAGTTCTCTGATATGACAAGGCCTCATACCTTGAATCGTATCCTCTCCTCATCTAAGAACCTTTAACATGTCATTTCTTCATCATAATTTTTGTTCAATCTTTAAAGCCCATTTAGCTGTCCACTACTTTATGAAACACATCCTTTCCTCCTAGAGATACTTGATCAATTTTCTCTTATATCATAGACATCAGGAGCAAATTAGTGGTTCCCAGAGGCTGGAAGGAATGGGAACTAGGAGGGATGGAGACATGGTCAGTGGTTGCTAAGCAATAGTGCAACAGGAGAAATACATTCAGGCATTCTACAGCACAATAGAGTGACTATAGATGACGTGTTATGTACTTCAAAAAATAGAGAAAGAAGTATTTTTGCTGTTTTCACCATCAGGCAATGACAAACATTGGAGTTGTAGACATGCTTACCTGATTGGAGTTTTACAGTGTGCACAAGTGTTGAAACATCACCATGCCCCATAAATATGTGCAACTGTTGTGTGTCAACAAATGTGTGTGTGCTCTGTCTGTCTAGCAGCTCTGGTCACACTTCCACTGCTATAGTTATTTGTACAAATATGTACTGCGAGTTGTACACTTTTATATAGACAAGACATAACACAGCACCCGCTCGACATGGGAGGAAATGGAGCATCAGGTGTCATAAAGTGTTTCTTGAACAGTGAACTACAAGCAGTCTTAATCTTCCACCACACTGATTTATAACGTGGAATTAAACTCATCATAATCTGCTAAACTTTCTATTTGTGAGGCAAAGGAACTCCCATTAAACGGACCTGAAGATGGTTGCATCAATATTTAAGTGGTGGAAACCGCTGTGTTTGCTTCATGTCTTCAGCCCAAATGAACCAAAGGGAATTCCGATTTTAAAACAAACAAACAAAAAAAAATCTGGTTTGCAAAATGATTACTCCTAGGTTGATTTATAAGATATTCAACTTCATTTTCCTGAATTCTTCAGTTACAGCTCTACTGAATGCACTATGAAGGCATACCCATTGAATACCAGAAACTGAACCCCAGCAAGTTCGGCAGCGGGCAGAGAGTTAGAGTTAAAAGACTCCCTTAAGGGGATGGGGAGAATTCCATCCAAATAGAAGAAAGATCAGTGGAGGGAAGGAAGAGAGCTGGCGGGGAAGGAGGGGCGGGATAAAGAAAGAACCGTGGAATGAATCTGACCTAACTTTCCCATGTACATACGTGACTATCCCACAATGTGTCTCACCTTATGAATACCCATAAGACACTGATTTGAAAAAAAAAAAAAAAAGCCTACAAAGAAGAAAATTCTTCTCTTTTTTCCTTTTTCTTTTCTTTCTTTCTTTTTTTTTTTTTTTTTTTCAGTACTAGGGATCAAATCCAGGGCGTCTTACATGCTATGCAAGCGCTCTACCACTGAGCCATATCCTCAGCCCCCTAAAAAATTTTTTTAAAAAGTATAATTAAAGATCATTAGAACAGAGGGAAAGGAAGGGGGCGAGGAGGGAGGGAAAGAGGAATGACCAGGGACTGAATTAGAACAAATCATATTCCATGTTTTTATAATTATTTAAGAATGAATCCTAATGTTATGTATATCTAAAAAGAACCAATAAAAATGCAAAAAGAGAAAGGTCCCTTAAGCATTAATTATAGTATCATGTTTATATATGGCCTTTGGAATATGTTTGCAAAAATTAACACTAGGCTTGTGTCTTCGGTGGAGAGGAATGGTGTCGTATTCGGCTCTGAGAAACACCAAATGTATCAAATAACAACCAAGATGTGCATTAAACATCCATAGAGAGCTGTCCTAAGCCTTTGCCTTCAGATCTCTCATTCTCTTATTATTATTTATTGACTTTACTAAAATGTTTACAAAGCTTAACATGTAAACTCGCCAAAGCTATGTGAAGATGACTTTATTCATATTGGATGCAATCCAAAGGCACACTTCCGCAGACCCAGGCTTGGAGCAGTTGGGACAGAGGTAGGAAGACCCGACATGGACAGGAAATGCAACATACCCCTGACCAGACCAAAGGAGGAACGCAGGCATGGCTAGCCACGCCCTTCCTTCTCTTTTTCCAGGCTGAATATTAAGAAAGGGACTGAAAACACCATTGTCTTTGACTCTCACTGATTAATCAGAAAGCACTGTTTGCATAAGGATCACATGCCAAAACCTGATCCCTTTCTAAAATGCCACTTTAAAGTTCACACCTGTGTGCTCAATGCTGTGTTGATGGCGTTAGATGATTGTCAGCAAATTCGAGCAAGTAATCTGTAAGTGCCACGTCAACACACAGCCTCTATAAAAGCAGCCAAGCTCTCCTGCCAGCCAGCAAGAACTCACAAGAGCTGCCGAAGAGTGAGGCCCTGCATTAGGATGAATGGGCTCCTTCTGACTTTTGCTCTGGGACTAGCCTATGTTGCCCAGAATTTGAATGGAGAAATGGCTTCAGGTCAACAGAGAAAGGTACCAATGTGGAGGCCTAATTCAGAGCTATCGAATTATCCGTGGGACTGTCTGTGCCTGAGCCTGTGCTTGTGTGTGTGTGCGTATGTATGCAGATGCGTGTGTGTGTGTGTGTGTGTGCATGTGTGTGTGTGATGTTGGGTTCAGAATTCAGAATTTTACCTTGACTTGCCTCAATAACAAAAATCACTAAAATTATGACAGTGCTTGTCACAATAATCAGTTGCCATGTTCAAACTACAAGCCCATAAGCCGAAATTCTTCATGTTGTTCACAAACACAGACGTGAGCCTGATCTCACAAGTCTTGCTGTGTTTTCAGTTTTGCCTCTGAGTAATGCAGCAACATTAGAAGGTTTTTGTATTGTTTGGTTTGGTTTGGTTTGGTTTTTTGGTACTAGGGACTGAACCCAGGGGCACTTAACCACGGAGCCACATCCCCGGCCCTTTTTATGTTTTATTTAGAGACAGGGCCTCACTAAGTTGCTGAGGCTGGCTCTAAACTTGCTGTCCTCCTGCCTCAGCCTCCCCAGACACTGGGATTACAGATGTGCACCACCCCGCCCAGCCCATCAGAAGATTTTATTATCCAACAGTTGCATTTGCTTTGTTTTGTTTTTCGTTTTTTAAAAGTCGCACATAGAGCAGAGGGCATCCTAACACATCTCCTGTGAATGTTCTTTTTAGTTTATAAAAAGATGGAATACTGTTTACTTGGTGGCCAGCAAACCGAAAATGATAAATGAAAATGGACCACTAAGAATTTACCTCCGTAGCACTGAAAAGCTGTTCAACGGCGACATCAACCTCACCTTTTATCTCAGGTGGGTGCCCAGTCGCAGATAGTGCAAGATTAACATCTTAAAAACCCAGAGGAAGGGCTGGGGTTGAGGCTCAGCACTTGCCTTGCAGTCTGCCCATCTTCAATCCCAGCAACTCAGGAGGCTGAGTCAGGAGAATGGCAGGTTTGAGGCCAGGCTCCACAACTTAGTGAGGCCCTGTCTCAAAATTAAAAATAAAGGTCTGAGATGTAGCTCAGTGGTAGAGTGCCCCTGGGTTTAATTCCCAGTGGAGGAGGGGGGTGGGGAACGAAGGGAAAGATAAAAGGAAGCTAGACAGAGAAGAGCTCATACATTGCACTCCATTTGAGTAAATCAAAAGCAGATGGATCAAAGTGTGGGGGTAGAAATCAGAATGCAGGTTAGTTTTGAGAAAACTGCACTTTAAACTGGGAGGATGCAGAAGAGTCTCCTAAATTTCTGGAAATGCTCTATTCTCAATCTGATGACACATGGCTGTACACATATGTAAAAACTAATCTTTCTATTCACATTTGCACACTTTAATGAATGTTTCTTAGGCCTCAATCCAAAAAGGCAATCAAAGCACCCTGTGCTTGAGCACTGCGGTACCAGTGACAGAGCCTGGGCCGGTCACCTCTGCACTGTGAATGGCATTTTCTTCAGATACACGTTTTTCATAGACCAAAGAACTCTTAGGGAGTGTAACCAAATAAATGGATCGCTTGTCCTGGCAGAATAACCCTTGCAGCTACTCATGAAGTATTTCTTTTAATTGATGAATTTTGTGACTGTTTCACTAATTCAAAATTGCTTTGTTTTCAAGGGTTAATTGCACATGCCAAAAATTCAGCCTCCAAGCATCAAAAACTGAAGATATGTGGTACAGCATGTCCTGTGAGTATGATCGGTCATCTGTGGTGCTTTTGTTTTAAAATATGGTCATGGCTTGCACAACAGCGTTTCAGACTAGGACTGTCCAAACATGACAGATCCCGTGAGACTCTATTGGCCCATGATGTCGTAACCACGAGTTTGTGTAAGTGCATGCTGTGATCATCAGAAGACAGCAAAATCACCTGAAGACACCTTTCTCAGGAAAAGTGTCCTTAAGCAAGGAGCGATTGCAGAAGTATGTATAAATGTTATACTGCTTTGTTAATATCCACAATGGTGAGGACGATGACCACTAAAAAGAGACTGGGATTCCTAGGAGGCTCCCAGGAACCTGGCGCTGTGGAGGGGTTTGCATGACTTACTCTCTCTGCTTCTCACGAGTCCCTGTTTAGAGAAATAAGAAACAGGCACATACGCAAAGGTTCGTAAATCTTCCCAAAGACATACAAGGTGGCAGAGCAGGAATTCCACCCTGAATATCTGGCTCTAAAATTGTTTTCCTTAATATCCAGGGTATTTACTGGTAGCCAATGATGGGCCAGTCTGCATCTGCTCTGTGCAGCAAACTAGCCTCATGATCAGCTCCTTGTTTTTTCATATAAAAAAAGAATTAATGTCAATGACAGTAGCCTCATCATTGGGTCTGTGGTTTGAGGTGTTTTTGTTTTGGTGGGTTTTGTTGTTATTTGTTTGTTTGTTTGAGACAGGATCTCACTAAGTTGCTTAGGGCCTCACTAAATTGCTGAGGCTGGCTTTGAATTTGCAATCCTCCTGCTTCAGCTTCCCAAGGCTCTGGGATTACAGGTGTGTACCACTGCATCCAGCTTGGGTCTATGTTTTTTAAAATGTACAAAGCACATTTATTTATTGGGTTATGCTGACAATATATATATATAAATAATATGTGGTCAGGTGTGGTGACACATGCCTGTAATTCCAGTGGCTTGAGAGGCTGAGGCAGGGGGATTACAAGTTCAAAGCAAGCCTCAGCAATTTATCGAGGCCCTGAGCTATTCAGCAAAACCCTGTCTCTAAATAAAGTACAAAAAAGGGCTAGAAATGTGACTCAGTAGTTAAGTGCCTCTGAGTTCAATCCCTGGTACCAAAAAAGAAAAAAAAAATAAGCTGTGTAAGAGTAAAATCCTTGAATAATTGTCAAATAGGATCATGAGCAATGCAAAAGAGTTTTGGTGTTTTTTTTTTTTTTTGCAATCTAGAGAGAAAATGATTCATGTTTACATTGTTCCTTAGACAATCTTGCTTAAGATATGTGTTTATATTGAAATTCTAAAATAACAATAAAGGGGCTGGGGATGTGGCTCAAGTGGTAGCTCGCTTGCCTGGCACGTGTGCGTCCTGGGTTCCATCCTCAGCACCACATACAAACAAAGATGTTGTATCCGCCGAAAACTAAATAATAAATATTAAAAATAAATAAATAAAATAACAATAAAGCAGCATTTTCATCACCATTATTATAGAGAAGTAATACCAAAATATTTGTATTACACTGACATTCTTTAAGACCAGAAGGACATCAGCTCTGATTCATGGACCCAGTAATTGGAAATAGCATCTAAATGATGCTATTCTTTTTTTTTTTTTTTTTTTAAAGAGAGAGCGAGAGAGGGGGGACAGAGAGAGAGAGAATTTTAATATTTATTTATTTTTTCTTAGTTCTCGGCAGACACAACATCTTCGTTTGTATGTGGTGCTGAGGATCGAACCCGGGCCGCACGCACGCTAGGCGAGCGCACTACCGCTTGAGCCACATCCCCAGCCCCTAAATGATGCTATTCTTGACCCTTCCAGCATAAAAGTTCTCAAGTTCATGCCTTGGGTGTGCTTTTCTTTAGATAAAAATAATGATTTGCATCTGAGTCTCTGTGTTGCGTATAATGCCATCTGCAGCCCGGCGAGTTCACAATCATATCTGCAGCAACCAGATATGAATGCTTCCATCATGCCCTCTGGTACAGCTGTCAATCACGTGCAAGAAATGGATTATCAGGCAAAATATCTAAATAAATCTGCAAAATTCACAGAAAAGAATTCAAGGAAAACGAAAGGCTTTATTGCAAGAAGAAAACAGTTTGCAAACACGGAAGAGGCAGTATTCAACACCAAGGAAATTGAAGGAACAGAGGGAGGGGCGGGTTTACACATGGAAGCCCCCCTCCCCATATACCCCCCACCTCCCATGCTCCCTCCACCCCTATGCACCAGGTTCATGTTCCCTCTGATTATGCAAAGGACGAATGCAAGGCGTTTCAGAGCCTCCTAGGAATCCAATCTCTTTTTAGCGGTCATCGTCCTCACCATTGTGGGTATTAACAAAGCATTTATACATACTTCTGCAGTATAACATTTATACATACTTCTGCAATCGCGCCTTGCTTAAGGACACTTCTCCTGAGAAAGGTATCTCCGGGTGATTTTGCTGTCGTCTGATGATCACAACAATCTTGACTGATTGGTTTCATGAAATGTGGGAGATGTGCAACCATGACTATTCCTGATTGGTTGATATTTACACACAACATTGGTCAGACCTGGGCCACAGAAATTTAGTGGGGGTGTGGCTGGGTTGAGGTGTCTGTTTTATCTAGGAGGCTTAAACAAAGAGCCAACTTCAGAGAGGACCACCAAGATCAACCTCAATTGGTGGTTCTTCCAAGAGCACAGAGCACCTGTGACCATACTGTCAGCAAATGGCTCTCGGACCCTCAGCCACTTGTGACCCTTCTTGGAGACTCAGTTGTTGTTGTTGTTGTTGTTTTAATTTCTTTTAGTTGTAGTTGGACACGATACTTTTATTTTATTTATTTATTTTATGTGGTGCTGAGGATCAAACCCAGGGCCTTGCACATCATGATAGGGGAGCGCTCTACACTGAACCACAACCCCAGCCCTGCACCCCCCCACACACACACACACAGGTTTTTTTGTTTGGTTTTGTTTGTTTGTTTGAAGCACTGGAGATTAAACTCAGGGCCTCACCATGCCTGCTGGGCAAGCACCCTATCTCTGGGCTGCACCCCAACACACTCGCAAGCCGGTTTTGTTTTTTGAAGGCGGCATCTCACTAAATTGTGCATCTTGCCTCTGCCTCCCAAGTAACTGGGATTAAAGTGTGAGCCACAGCACCCACCTTCAGTTTTCCTTTAAAAAGGAGAGAGAGAGAGAGATTAAAAGAATTTTGGCAGTAAGATATGTAAACAGCCTGATTCCCCCACGTTAAATTAGGAATCCACAGAAGGAAGGTTTCACTGATGTATGGTCAGAAATATTATTTGGAAAATTTGAATAATTTTCCTGTTGGTTGCTAGGATGTTCAATATGAGTACAATACAAAGGTGTATCACCTCACTTCTCAACTGCTAATTAAACTCTAATATATAATTTGAATTTTAAACTATAAAATTTAATGCATATGCCGATACATGTATAAATTTCTAAACTAAGAAAAATACCAGGTTAGGGTTGTAGCTCAGTGGTAGAGCACTTGCCTGGCATATGTGAAGCACTGGGTACGATTCTCAGCATCATCTAAAAATAAATAAACAAAGGTCCATCAACAACTAATAAAAATGTTTTTAAAAAAAAAAAAAAGAAAGAAAGAAAGAAAGAAAGAAAAATACCTGTAATCCCAGCGGCTTGGGAGACTGAGGCAAGAGGATCACAAGTTGAAAGCCAGCCTCAGCAACTTAGCGAGACCCTGTCTCAAATTAAGAAATAAAAAGTTCTGGGGATGTGGCTCAATGGTTGAGTGTCCCGGGTACCGAGAAAGGTCCCTGACGCATCCTTCAGAAGCAGATGACCCTGCTGTCCTGGGATGTCCTGCCTGTGACAGGCTAAAGATGAGTCGTGACGATTTCTTCAGCGCTGCAGATGAACTTCCTCCATCACTAAGGCAAGACTGTCCTTCTCTGTTTCACTGCAGACTCGGGGATAAGCTACTTCTATTTCATAGAAGATCTCAGGAGAGCGTGTGCGATTTTTCTGGTCAACATAAGCAAGGAAGGCCACGTGACCTCCATGCTGTCTGCCTTCGGTAGGTGTGACATCCCCGCCTCTTGGGAGTAAGGAGGTGGTGGAAGTAGGGGCCCTTCTCGCATCTGCTGTTGCCAGCCCTGTGTGTGATGAGGAGGCAGCTCCTGAACTCGCTGTGTCAGGAGATCTGGGGGAGGCCCTGCAAACCCTCTGAAAGGAGTAGGAGGAAAGGTGCGGTCAGTCCTCCTCTGTTCTGGCATCTGAGGAGATAAAGCCCTCCATCCTCCCCATCCTGCCTCGCCCTCCCCTAACACAGCCCCTTAACTTAGGGAAGCAAGCTCTGGAAAGGGGACAAAGAGGTCCAGGTGACCCAGAAACCAACGACTGAAATGCCCGTCCACGGGGACCAGTCTCAAATGCATCCCACCTACAGAAAGAAGGCAGATGCAAAAAGGCTGTCCGTGTGTGGTCCCCAGTCAGGTGACAGTCTGGGAAAGGCAAAACCCCAGGCACAGAGAATGATTGGAGGTTGACAAAGCTTGGTGTCAGGGGAGTGTACGGCCCTGGGGCAGCTGTGGGTGCTGGGAGGGCTGGGATCCGCACGGGCATCTTCTGTCTTGGTGCTGGTGAGTGACAGACCCTACACTTGCTGAAATGTGTAGAAATGCATCTTCAAAAGGGTGGATTTCACTGTCTGTAAATTCAAAAGTGAATGTTAAGGAAGTTGAGAAAATGACAAGACACAGCAGACCCATTGGCTCCTGAGGGTCATATGATTGCCTCAAACCAGAATTTGTCATTTCTTTGGAGTTTCCCCAGCAGAGTAAAGAACTCAGTGACATGATTCTCTAATTCGGTGGTCCCCAAACTTGTCCCCACAATGCATCTCCTGGGCAGGATTTTTTTTTCTTTTTTTTTATTGTTGGTTGTTCAAAACATTACATATTTCTTGACATATCATATTTCACACTTTGATTCAAGTGGGTTATGAACTCCCATTTTTACCCCGTATACAGATTGCAGAATCACATCAGTTACACTTCCATTGATTTACATATTGCCATCCTAGTGTCTGTTGTATTCTGCTGCCTTTCCTATCCTCTACTATCCCCCCTCCCCTCCCCTCCCCTCTTCTCTCTCTACCCCCTCTACTGTAATTCATTTCTCCCCCTTGTATTATTTTTCCCTTTCCCCTCACTTCCTCTTGTATGTAATTTTGTATAACCCTGAGGGTCTCCTTCCATTTCTATGCAATTTCCCTTCTCTCTCCCTTTCCCTCCCACCTCTCATCCCTGTTTAATGTTAATCTTCTTCTCATGCTCTTCGTCCCTACTCTGTTCTTAGTTACTCTCCTTATATCAAAGAAGACATTTGGCATTTGTTTTTAGGGATTGGCTAGCTTCACTTAGCATAATCTGCTCTAATGCCATCCATTTCCCTTCAAACTCTATGATTTTGTCATTTTTTAATGCAGAGTAATACTCCATTGTGTATATATGCCACATTTTTTTATCCATTCATCTATTCAAGGGCATCTAGGTTGGTTCCACAGTCTTGCTACTGTGAATTGTGCAGCTATGAACATTGATGTAGCAGTGTCCTTGTAGCATGCTCTTTTTAGGTCTTTAGGGAGGATTTTTTTTTAATTGTGGTAAAATATACATATCATAAAATTTACCATTCTGACCATTTGAAAGTGCCCAATTTGGTGGCTTTTCGCACACTCTGTTGTCCAGCAACAACTTCCAGGACCTTTCGCGACCCTGACGCAGTCACTCCTCCTTGCCACCCCCTATCCCAGGTTTTGGCAACGGCTAATCTGCTGTCTTTCATATAAATGGAATCGTAGGCTGTGTGATCTTCTGTTTCTCGCTTGGCAAAATGTCGTCCTGGTTGATCCATGATCCATCTGTAAGGATGGTCCATTCCTAACTACCACTGAATACTTCACTGACCCATAGCCACATCCTGTTCATCCATCTGTCCGTTGATGGACACTCTGAGTGGCTCCCATCTTTGGGCTATTGTGAGGAGCGAGCTCTGGGGTGTGAGTGGCTGTTTGATCTTGGGGGTATACGCCTGGGAGTGGAATTGCTGGGCCCTGTGGTGACTCCAAGTTTCACTCACTGGGGAAACCTGGTACCTATGGCTCACCCCCAGAGCGTAACCCAGGTTTTCCTAGGGAGAGGACAAGTTTGGAAACCTCAGGTCTGGGAAGCATCCTGAGCAGATCGCAACACAAGCCCCTAGTGCTCAGCAATCACTCCACAGAGCAGATCTCCAAAGTGTCCCCACAGGGCATCTGAGAGACATCGGTCAGTGTTCCACAGAGAGGGATCCACATTTGGAAAAAAGCAGATGGGAATGAAGGCAGCTACAGTAAGATCCAAGAATGATTGTGAAGGATTTTTTTTTTTTTTACTTTTTAATTGGCACATAATTTACAGGGTACACATATTCAATAAATGTGATCATTCAATAAATGTCCACAATGTGTAATGAGCAGATCAGGGTGCTTACCGTTGATGATTATTCTTATTTTCAATATTTATTTTTAATATTTATTAGTTGTAGTTGGACACAGTACTTTTATTTCACTTATTTTTATGTGGTGCCGAGGATGGAACCCAGGGTCTCACACGTGCGAGGCGAGCGCTGTACCACTGAGCCACAACCCCAGCCCAATTATTATTAATTAATTACTAATTAACTAGGATGCCAGAAATGTTTATCATTTCTTTTTCCCGAGAACATTCACATCCGCTACTTTGAAATATTCAATTAATTATGGTCAACCACAGTTTTTATCCTGCGGTGCTGTGAGACCTTACGTGTTATTCCTTCTGTCCAGCTGTCTCCTCCAACGCACTGACCCTTCTGTCCTCATCTCCCCGCTTCTCCACCCCTTCCCAGGTCTGGCAACCATTATTCTGCTCTCAACTTCTAGGAGACCAGCTTTTTTGGCTTCCACATATAAGTGAGAACAAGCTGTGCTTGTGTCTCAGTGCCTGGCTCATCTCACGGGCCTACTGCACTCCAAGCTCACCCATGTCACCAGAAATGCAGGATTTTGTCCTTCTTGTGGCTGGATAACCTTCCACCCTGTATAGGGACCCCACGTTTTCCTGATCCCGGCATCCACCTTTGGACACTGGTTGATTCTGCGTCGTGGCTCTTCCGGATCGTGCTGCCGGCAGCAGGGGAGGGCAGACGTCTCCTTGACATCCCGGTTTCCTTTCTTTTGGATATAAACCTGATGGTGGGATGGCTGGGTCTGTGAATGACTTTCAGATCTCCAAATCACCCACAGGACAGAGGAGAGATTCTCTTTAGTGTTTCCAGTAGTAAGGATCAGATTCGGGGGGGGGGGGGGGGGGGATGGGAGAGAACTGGTATCGCAGGTGTCTTCATCCATGAGTGGTCTCCTCAAGGCGTGTTTCCAGTGACCCTGTCCAGTGTCCAGCTCATCTTTTCCAGCTGAGAGCAAAGAGCCAGGGATCAGTCCCCTGGGTTTGGCTACAGGGAGAGGAAATGATGCCCATTTTGGCGTTCTGACCTCCACGCCCGCGAGTCATGGGGTCCTCCCCGTTCCTCAACCCGTGGCTGGAGTTCAGAGCCCCTTAAGAACCCAAAGGGGAACGGGGGAGGGTTCCTTCTGTGGCAAAGGAGGACTCAGAAAAGCCCGGATCACTCTCTTGAAAATGCTTTTCCCCTGGAAAACCTCTTTGCACGTCGTCTCTAATAAATAACCATTTGGAATTTTGTCCTTCAAAATGGCCTTTTAATTTTTTTCCTTTCCCAAGTCCCAGTCCCGGAGCAGGATCTGATCCCTGAAGACTATAAGCGTTTCGAGGACAACATAAAGGAAATGAAAGTTCCACTCAAAAACATCATCAAAATCAGTGACACGGGTAAGTCCCCGTCTTTCTTTCAGGGTATTGCTCATGAAATCAGAAAATATAATGTTAAAATGTAAATCGAGGCCGGGCATGGCGGCACACGCCTATAATCCCAGCGGCTCCCAGAGTTCAAAGCCACCTTCAGCAAAGGTGAGGCACTAAGCAACTCAGTGAGACCCTGTCCCCTGTCTGTAAATAAAATACAAAATAAGGCTGAGGATGAGCTCAGTGATCGAGTGGCCCTGAGTTCAATCCCCAATAATCCCCCCCAAAAAAATAGATAGATAGATAGATATAAATTGACCTTACTTCAGATAATATATTTCCCATTAAGTTCTTAAGTAAGAGAAAAGCATTCATCTGGTCATCTCTCTTTGCAGACACCTGTCCCCGTGACAACAGTTAGGTAAGTGGACACCAATTTAACCGACGGTTCCTGGATTTTGTCAGTCGGTAGAGATATCTGGTGATCAAGCAAGGATCAATCTGTGGATTCTCAAACCTTCAATGCTACTGCACTGTCCTTTCCAAAAGTTATTGTTTACCCCTTACCCAACAACTGGATATTTACCATTCGGAGACTTCCTTTGGTTCTTGAGTTTATTCTGGTCTCCAAGTTCCTGTTCCTAAAGCCATGCGCTAGGAGTGCAGCAGATCTCTGAGGATCGTGCGTATAATAGGAGCCTAGGAGAGAGTTGAAATTGTCTGAATTTATCCAAGTGTATGGGGGTGGGGGAGACATGAACAGTATAGAGCTTCAGAGTTCAGCGGGGACTGCTCCCTGTCTCTTCTTTGTCCATGGCTTTGGGACAGGTGTTCATGAAGGAAACTGCCGACAGATCATCTTACTCTTATTTTTATTTTTTGAGGATCTAGTAAACATCACTACTTGTTCCAGAGTATAGTATAGATGAATAGATAGATGGGTGGCTAGATGGTAGGTTAGGTAGGTAGGTAGGTAGATGCAGAGAGAGAGAGAGAGAGAGAGAGAGAGAGAGAGAGAGAGAGAGGGTCTAACTATAAATCAGATGCCATTGTTTATTCATGATGAGTTAAGAAAGTCAGCAATTCAGGAGCAGAGTCCAGGGAAGGGACAACAGACATCATGTCAGGCCACAAAGGTGGCAAGAAGCAGCCCCAGAAGCTGGCCACAGAGATGGACAGGGAACATAAGGCCTCTAAACAGAACTCAAAGAGTAGCAGAAAAAACTCAAGGAGACCCAGGTGTGGTGGCCCACACCTGCAATCCCAGCAGCTCGGGAGGCCGAGGCAGGAGGATCCTGAGTTCAAAGCCAGCCTCAGCAACTCGACGAGGCCCTCAGCAACTCAGTGAGACCCCGTCTCTAAATAAAATATGAAAGGGGCTGGGGCTGGGGCTCAGGTCCATTGCCCCTGGATTCAATCCCCAGTACCAAAGCGGGGAAGAAACATTTTGAGGAGCTCAAAGCAGGGGCTGCCGGGAAGGCACCTGGCCAACAGGGGCAGTGAAGAAATCCAACAAAGGAGGAAGCTGTTCCCCACCTGGCACCAAGGGGACCCTTGATTCCATTCCTGTTTGAACATCCAGATTCCCTGCCATCGCCCCTTTGGCCACCAAGAACAAGAAGGAGGTGTTGTCTTGGAGCCTGTTTTACACTTAGGAACAAACGTTTGTTTGCAAAGAATTATAGAGTGGCAAAAGGAAGGAAGGGGAAGTCGATGAATTGAAAAGACTTTAATACACACCTAATTTTTTTTTAAAGCATACACGGGTGCATCGTGATGAAATTGCTAGAAACCAGTGATAAAGGGAATATCTTTTTTTTCCCCACATTTTTAATTGATACATTATGTTGTGCACAGTGGTGCATATCTAACTTTTTAAAAGGGAGCCAGGGGTGGTGTGCCCCGACACGGGACACCCCAGCTGGGCACTGGCCCTGCCTCCGGCTGTCCTGGAGAACACTGAGCTTCCCGGTGTTCTGGGGGGACCTGGGCACCAAAGGCAACACCTGCTACTGCTATCACTTGCCCGATTGTCCTCAAGACTCTGCCAGCTCCTAGCTGGGGACCTCAAATAGTACAGTCGAATTTTTCTACAGTGATTTAAAGGTTTGACCTCTGCACTATCCAGTTGGGAATCCACCAGCCAGGGGTGACTCTGGAACATTAGAAAAGTGTCTCGTCTGGAACCACTGAGGCATTTGAATTTAATTTTGTTTAAATGCGTTTCATTTTACTTTAATTAGCTTAAATAGCCACATGGGCCCCGTGGCTGCTCTATTGGTCAGCACCCATCTAGATGAAATAAATGCAAAGTCAACAGTTTCTCCTAAGTATCTCCCCTGCCACTGAGACTTTCTAAATTCTACAAAATAACGGTGTTTCTTGAGATGTTAGCTTTCGACATATCCCGACACAAAATTTTAAACCTTGTTTTGGAGGAGGGAGGTAAAGAAGTTCTAGTGTTCTATAGCACATCAAACTGAATACCATCTACAACAAAAATAATTGCACATTTTAAATAACCAGAGTAGAAGAGTTAGAAGAATTCCCCACACAGCCATTCTATTGGATTAATTATCCTGATTTAATCATTACCCACTGTATACATGTATTAAATTATAATACCCTGAATCATAAATAAGCACAAATATTATGTCAGTTAAAATGTTTTAAATTTTAAAATCATGTTTGGGGACGAAATTGGAAAGAAAACTTTCAACTCATGAACAATTGGTAAGCACATGAACTGCCGGATCTAGGACATAAATAATTTCTAGAGCTTCTTTAGGGCAGAGAGAGGACAAAGGAATAGAGGATAATAGCTGAGCCTGGCGGCCTACCTCTCTGATCTCAGCTACTCAAGAGGCTGAGGCAGGAGGATTCCAAGTTCCAGGCCAGCCTCAGCAACTTGTCTGTCTCAAAACACAAAATAAAAAGGGCTGGAGACACAATTCAAGTAGAACAAAGAAAGAGAAAGGGAGGGAGGGAGAAAAGGAGGGGAGGGGAGGGGAGGGGAATAATAAAAGAGCCATTTCCATGATTTTTCTGGCCATTGATATGCAAACGAACAACCCCTTGAGGTGCCCAAATGCACTCACTGATCCGCCTTTTGGCCCTGCAACTGCCCCTTTCTGTTCTGGGACCCTCTGTCCTTCCCCAGGTCAAGTCAGCTCAGGGCTTTCTGCATTTCAAAGATCCCTCAAACTTCCCCCTCCATCCAGAACTCTGCCCCACCAGACCCACCCACCAAGAGAAGTGTGCCCTTGCTTTCCAAGTGAGAAGCTCATCCCTTCTCCCAAGGGAGTCCCTGGCTGGTGTCTTCCTCTTAGATTTTTCAACCTCTATTCAGGGGTTGGTTGGAGAAGTAACTCAGTGGTGGAGCCCACGCTTGGGTGAAGTCCTGAATTCAATCCCCAAGGGGAAAAAAATTAAATAAAATTACTTAATATAAATGTCCTTGAAGGCCACTATCTTGTTACAGGCAGAATAACAAACCTAAAAATGTCCGCGTCCTAATTCCCCAAATCGGTGCCTGTGTTAGCGTGCATGGCAAAGGGACTGGCATCGCCAGGCTAGGGATCTTGAGTGGGAAAGACTGGCCTGAAGCACCCAGATGGGCCCAGTGGTATCACAAGGGGCTTCATAAGCAGAAGAGGGAGCAGAGGGCTTGGAGTCAGAGGAGAAGAGGCAGAGGCTGGAGCCATGGTCGGAAAAAGCAAAAAAAAAAAAAAAAAAAAAAAAAAACAATCCTCTCCTGGAGACTTCAGAAGGAACCAGCCAGAAGAGACCCCTGTCAGACCTCCCATCTCCAGAGGCACAAGATAGATTTGTGTCATTTCAAGTCACTAAGTTTATGGTGGTTTGTTAGGTTTTGTGTGTGTGTGTGTGTGTGTGTGTGTGTGTGTGTGTGTGTGTTGTTGTTGTTGTTTTGTATCATTATTAAAACCCTCGATTCTGTGTAGAAAGCAAGATCCATTAATACCAACATGAAAAGAGCAAGACCTTTTGAATGTCAGGACGAAGGAGAAAATGCGAGCCATCCCCATGGAACTCTGTCTTGTTTTGCAGGGTTGTCTCCCCCCACCTCCCCGAAACACAGTGGATCACGTTCAAATAAAGAAATAGGACCACCTGGCCACACAAGATCATTTTCCATTTTTTAAAGAAAACCCGAACTCAGTGATTACCAAACAGAATTACAATTACAATTGGTAGCGTTTGTGACTTCTGGCACCATTTCCCATGTTGGGGGTAAAAACCTCTTTCTCTACACTCTTACTTGCGATGCCTGGGGGTCTGCGAATAAAACCAACAAGGATCCATTAACAGGAGAAAAGGCAAACGATATTGATGTGTGTGCGTACCCAGAAAGGAAGGAAAACTCAAATAAGCAATTAGACTTGGGTGTTTGTATGCTCTTTAAACAAAGGAAAGAAGATTTTCTCTTTAAGCAGAAGAATGATGAATTGTGGGGAAATGACTAGGAAATATAAGGGGGGGTGTTAATGGAAGACGAAGATATCTCAGTAAGATTCGCTTGTGCAAACACCTCCTGGTGTTGACTCCCTGTCTTTGATGATGAGACATTTTTCTCTCCGGTCCAGAGAGGGGGAAAGATACCTGTTACGTGGAGACCAATGCGCTGGGCACAGTGGCACATGTCAGTAATCCCAGCAGCTTGGGAGGCTGAAACAGGAGGATCGAAGGTTCAAAGCCAACCTCAGCAGCAGCGAGGCACTAAGCAACTCAGTGAGACCCTGTCTCTTAATAAAATACAAAATAGGGCTGGGGATGGGGCTCCGTGGTTGAGTGCCCCTGAGTTCCATCCTCAGTTCCAAAGGGGAAAAAAAATTATAAAAACAAAAAACAAAGGAAACCAATGCCCTGCTTTCAGATAGAGGAGAGTGAGGGTGGAGGGACTCTTCCTGCACCTGTTGATTTCCAAACCCTTTCAGCTCCAAGTAACCCCGAGGCCACATCCAACTCCCTCCACCCACTGGCCAACAAAGCTAGTCGTCGGACTATGGACCTGCAGAACTAGACTTTTCTACTTGCCTGCATTGAAACAGTGTGAATCGGTTTGTCCAAAGGTCTCTGGAATCAGGATGCAGAACAGAAAAGAAGTCCTTCCCCGGCTGTTGCTGATGAGGCCGGGGAGGCTTCTGGCCTCAGTGGTCAGGGCTGCTGGCTGTCTCCCCGCATCCTGAGTGGCCTGGAGGTTGGGGTGTTAAACTGAAATACTGCCTCTGTGTGGAGCCTGCAGAGGGCAAGGAGATCCCGGCAATGCGGACCCTGCAGCTCCCCCTCCTGGGACACAGACCAGGGGAGAGAAGGTGGAACAGTGAAATCAGAAGTTTGGGTGGAGACCGCGGAGAAGGGGCACGCTTTCCACCCCGCAGCATGAGCTTGGTCTTCATGCAGATGCAGAACACTCCTGCATCTGAGAGGGTCCCCCATCCTCCCAGCTCTCAGGTGCTGGGTGCCAGGGGAGATCTGGCAGGGATTGTGTTACTGCTTCCATAAAAGTGTTGGAGCCCGCTGCGATTGGGGTGAACGGAAAAATTACCTGGGTACAGCCTCTCCTTGAGGTACCCACCGGGTTTCCCTCTAGAGAAGGGGCTTAGGGGGTTTGAGCTGGGTCCGCTGAGCGCTGGATGCTTCCTTCGTGTGAACTGAGACCTCAGTAAAGGAAGTTAATACAAAGGACAAGTTCTAAGTGGAGTTGTCAGGATCAAATCCATGACTGTGACAAGTGGCGGTTTGGTCTTTTAACAGACTCAGGTGAGGTCCAGTTCACGGGAAACTCAGGGCAAAAGTGGCTGTATTTATTTCATTGGCCAGGCGCATGTGTTTCCTGCTTTCCTCCAAGAAAACCAGGTGAAAGCCAGCCTCCACCTCCACGCACTCACCTGAGCTGACCCAGAACGACGATTGATTTTCCTCTTGTCCCAAGCTAATGCACCTGGGATCCTGGGAGGGGCGGGGAGCCCCCGTTCTACTGGTTAATTGTGAAGGGGAACCTGGAGTTAGTGGAGGAGCGGGGAAAGTATGTGTAGATAGGTTCCTCTTCTTAGGCTCAGAGCCAAATGGGGTTATTATCAGGTCCTGACCTTGGAAACTTCAAGGTCAAGATCAATGTGGTGCTGATAGGGGGCTGATAGACTTAGTGGAGGGAGTGTGATGTTAAGGGAATAAATCTGTAAACGGCCCACTGTGCTGAGCCCTACCTGCTTTCTCTTTTGAAAAGCAATTTCCCTGCAGCTCTGCCTGGCTTAAGTTGACAGGATGTTAACATTCCTCAGCAAACTACCTGCAGGAGAGATGCAGGCCCAAATGAAGAGCACAAGTTATTCTGAAGGTGGGGGCTTTTATAAACCCTACCACAGACCAGGGGAACTCAAGGAGATAAGCATAATTCCCCCTAGCCATAAAAGGTGCAGTATGGGCCAAAGCGACCTCGAGTTGTCATGGCAATGGGGACTTAAAAGTCTGATGTCCTCTGCTGTCAGTCAAAAGTCAAGAAGTGGACCTGGGGGGACTGTCTGGAATATTCCCTGGGCCCCCCCCAATAAAACTGGAGGGCAGAAGAGGCGTGTCCTCTCTCTCCTCTCTGAGAGGACCCACTCTCTCCCTTGAGCATGTCCCCCTTTCCCGTTTCCTATCCCCGATAAACTCATGCCTGTTGCTCTGAGTGATGTCTCTGAAATCTTTCTGACTTGATCCCAAGCACTGAGCTTTGAAGGAGGCCCTTGGTGCTACCCCACTTTCCCAGGGGGCGCCAGCACTGTCACAGCGCAGAGGTGGCGCACACTGCATCCCAGCCACTGGGGAGGCTGAGGGAAGATGTGGCAAGTCCATGAAAAGCCTTAGCAACTTAGGGAGAGCCTGTCTCAAAATAAAAACTAAAAAGGGCTTGGGGATGTGGCTCAGTGGTGGATGGGCAGATTTTCACACCAGAGCACGAAGCATGTAACCTCTGGTTTGCCCAAGCACTTAATAGCTTTATAATTACATAATCATCACTTTTCTGTTTGGTGAAAAAAAAAGTTTACATGGCCTCCGGGGTAGTGAGTACAAGGAGATCTTGGAACCCTATCTAAAGTTTTGAGTTTTTTGATGCATAAGTCACAGGAAAGCAGGGAGCTAAAACTCCAACCTCAGTTCTTATGTTCCAATAAAGAAAATTTAAAGTCAGACACAAAAGCCAGGCAAGAGGACTTTATTATAGGTGAAGGTGAAGTAAAAGCAAAGCGAGGCTTCGGTGGAGCGCACAGGGAAAGAGAGCGAGCGAGCACCACCGTCTCTGAGCGGAGAGCAACAAGGGAGACTTCAGTTAGCCCCGGTGTTAGACGGCCTTTGTTTGTCAGCTCTGACAAATTAACTCTCCTATGTAGCTCTGCCTGGTCTCCGTCTTTCATTCCTCGCTCACCCATCTCCTGGTTCCTTGCTTTCCTTTTCAATAAAAGCTGTCAAAACTCTAGAATAGAAAGAATTGGTATGGAAACAAAAGTTTTGAGGTGAGACTAGATTCCCTGCTTTGCCAATTTCCTCTGGGTTCTTGTCTCACAAATTTTGAAGAATAAAATCCACAGAAATCACAGAAGGGAAGAGTAAACAGATTTATTTAAGGGAGAAGAGACAGAACTCCCGCCACGCAGGAGGAGGCCTGATACTGTAAAAGGGGTCCAGCGGAGCATTGGAGGGAGAGACCACACAAGAGACTTACTTCATGCAATTGCAGGGGGGGATTTATTGGGGATCCGTTCCAGTGTGCTGGGGCTCTGTGCTCACTCAAGAAGGGAGAGCAGCCCAGAGCCCAGAGCAGAGGTCAAGCAGAGCTTAAGTACACTTTTTGGAGAGGGTGGGGGGCTTTGCATACATCAGAACAAATCATCTTGAGGCTTGGGAAAATTGAACAACTCTGAGACAGGATTAGTACATACATTGGTGGGAACAATCTGGGCAGGGGTGATTGGTAATTTCTAAGCGGGGTACACATTTAAACTGATTGGTTTTGGAGCCTAGGTGCTTACGTGCCAAGTTACCTGGAACCCTTAGCTATTAAACAACCAGGGAATCAATGGAGATATTTACTGGGCAGTTCCCGCATTGTCCTAACAACTTACAGAGATTACAGGTTCCGGGGGTAGCAGAGGAATTATAACAATAGACTTTTACAATTGTAACAATTGTCTTTTACTTTTTAGCCCAGGCCTTGTAATCTAGAAGCTTTACAATGCCCAGTCTTTTACACTTTAACTCAAGCTTTTGCAGCTTGGAATCAGCTTAGAAATTTTACCTTTACAATACCACTTTGGTGAGGAGCTGATACAGGGCTCTGGGCAGAGCATGGAGAAAGTCTATGTAAAATGGTCATTGAAACAGGCATCCGGCTACCATCTGGGTTCACTTTCATCCTCCTCCTAGTAACTTCCCTCTGGGTCCACCCCCTCCCTCCTTCCCTCCCCCACTCTGGGACCAAGGAGTTGGGGATGTTCTCCCAGGGGAGCCCCAAGGTCTTTCACACTTGAAACAGGCCTTGGTGGGGGGCTCAGGAAGGTGTCCACAGGTTACCCTCCAGCTGTGGCTGAGCGGCCACTATCCTCACTGTCGTTTTACTGAACCAGTTAGTTTATCCTATTTTACCTGGAAAATATGACATAAAAAGTTAAACTCACTGAGCGTAAGATTCATTTAACTGTAAACAGCATCTCATGGGGTATTTCATTTGTTTGAATATGTAACAGACCAATTTGTTCAAACTTTGAAACAACTGGACCAATCTCAGCTGGACCTCCATTGCGGCTTTCACTTTACCCTGCTTCACTCCACTCGGGAACCCTGACCACCCGGAGGCAGGTATTTTTGGAAATTCTTGCATGTGTCCCCAAGGCTCCTATTTCCCTCTATTTCATTTAAAAGAGGTCATTAGACACTTTGCCGCTTGCTATTATGACTTCCCATTGAATCATGGGTGTTATTTCCCCCATATTAACTACTGAAAAAATGGTCAGCCACCCCACTGCTTCCGTTTTGTTGGCCCCCCCAAACACACCCTATCCTGTGGACATAGCTTAAAATATTTAATCATCTCCCAGAAAGTGCCGTTTGGATGCTGTGATGGATATAATTTTATATGTACATTCTAAAGGCTTTAAAACTCTTTTTTAAAGCAAAATTATGAGTGGGCACAGTGACGTATACAGTAGTCCCAAGTGGCTCAGGAGGCTGAGGCAGGAGGATCTCAAGTTCAAAGCCTCAGCAATTTAGGAGGCCCTACGTAACTTAGGGAGACCCTGTCTCAAATTTTTTAAAAATATTAATAAAAAAGGGCTGGGGTGTGGCTCCGTGGTTAAGCTACCCTGGATTCAATTCCTGGTACCAAAAATAAATAAATTATTAAAGAACTCCCCAAGCAAGAAAAGCACCAGCCCATACCTTATCTATCTCTCCTTTAAAGGTGAAATAGTTTAATTTCTACTCATCACATGCCACAGCCTGAGGGGAAGGAGACAGCAGGAGGGAAGCCACATTATAATGGCCTGGGAGTTTGGCTCAGAGCACTGATCTGGCAGGTGCAAGGACCTAGGTTCCACCCCCAGCACCATCTAAAACAAAAGGAATAGAACTGAGTGTTCCATCAACTCCAGCGTGACACAGACTACAAATAACACCACAGGGCAAGCCCGCTTGGAAGTACGGAAGCTAAGGAACCATAGTACTAGGTAGAATTTGACAACCTATCAAATGCATCGTAATTAAATGGGGCTTGTTCACAGGATGCAAAAGAGGTCTGGTGTTAGGACAGCCTTCATCTCATCCAAACTGTTGATGCAGAGAAAAACTTATCCAGACAGCTTCCTGGGTTTTTTGTTTTTTTGTAAATTTTGCCATTTGCAAAATCTAACAATGGCTTTTGATTTTAAAATCTTAAAATGTAAGTGGTTTTTGAAGTTGGGTTTTGTTTTGTTTTGTTTTGTACCATGGATTGAACTCTCAACCTCCTGAGCCGCTGGGATTACTGAAGCCAGATTTAAAGATGGTAGTTAGGTAAATCGGCCTAACACCCAGTAGGATAAAGAAAATGGAGACCATACAGAGAATGGAGTCCAGGAAATCAGAACGACACCTGGGGAAACTGAAATGTGAATGTCCTCAAGGGCCGGAACCCATCCTAAGAACTGTTAAGGAAGCAGCTCCCAGCAAACAGGGAGGTGCTGATCAGACCACCCCAGGCCCCTCCTGCCCAGGTTACTCCTCCAGCCCACCTATCTCCCACCTTCTGGCCTTCCCACCTGCTTTCTATCACTGCAGGATAGAAGGAAACAAAGAACAGGAATGTGGGAAAACAAAAGAAGACCTTAGCTATAAAAAAAAAAGGGAAGACCTGCCCCTTCCACAGATTCCACCTCTCAGGTCCCCTTCTTCCTCTGGGAGGAAGTCTTTAATGAAGCCTCCACGTTCCACTCTCCACTGGCCTCCATGTGCTTCTCTGGTGTTACACTTCAGCATTCAGACTTGTCACTGGGTAAACAGCGGTCACATCACCACACCCAGCAAAATTTTAAAATATAAGACTAATAAAAACTGGGGCTTAGATCCAGGGGTGCTTTACCGTGAGTTACATTGTAAAGGTAAAATTTCTAACCTGATTCTAAGCTGCAAAAGCCTGAGTTAAAGTGTAAAAGACTGGGCATTGAAAGGCTTGGGCTAAAAAAAATAATACACCAGGTATTGTTAAAATTCCTCTGCTACCCCCGGAACCTGTAATCTCTGTAGCTGTTAGGACAATACCTGAACTGCCCAGTAAATATTTCCATTGATTTCCTGGTTGTTTATTAGCTAAGGGCTCCAAGTAGCTCGGCATGTAAGCATCCAGGCCACAAAATCAATCAGTTTAAATGTGTACCCCGTTTAGGAGTGACCAATCACCCCTGCCCAGACTGTTCCCGCCAATGAATGTACTAACCATGTCTCAGAGTTGTTGTTCAATTTTCCCGCACCTCAAGATGATTTGTTCTGATGTATGCAAAGCCCCCCACCCTCTCCAAAAAGTGTACTTAAGCTCTGCTTGACCTCTGCTCTGGGCTCTGGGCTGCTCTCCTTTCTTGAGTGAGCACAGAGCCCCAGCGTGCTGGTTCAATAAAATTTCCCTCTGCTTATTGCATGAGGCTGGTCTCTTGTGGTCTCTTTCTCCGATGCTCCGCTGGACCCTTACAACATCCCCCAGCCCATTTTTTATTTTTTGAGACAAGGCCTCACCTAAATTGTTGAGGCTGGCCTTGAGCTTGTGATCCTCTTGCCTCAGCCACCCGAGTTGCTGGGATGACAGGTGTGTGCCTCCAAACCTGGTGAAAGTGACTATTTAGATTGAGGGAAAAAGTCAGATAATTACAACTTTTTTTAAAAAAAAGCTGAAAAATACCAAAACTGTCACAAAATCAGGGAAAATAATTTACCATCTGTAGTTAGTGATTACCTGCTGATTTGTCTTCTATTGGACTGCAGACTCTTTGAAATTCCTACTTTGGAATATCCTTGCTGCTCTGCCACTGCAACTGATTTTTAAAATGAACATATCTCTTTCTCTTCTTCTCTCCCCACTCGCTCTAATCTCATGGGAAACAGGGTCACCTTTTCTCCCCATCCTAGGCAGAGTTGTCTGTCCCTGAGCACACACCTGTTGGGTGTGTGGGAGACTCCCCCTTCTTGAGACCATCATGGAATCCCTTACCCCTCCCCCTCCTCTCCAAAGAGTGCCAAACCAAGAGCGCTAAATTCAAAAGTTTCCAAATTCAAGTTTCCTCGACCAATCCCTGCAGGATACAGTGTCCGCTCGCTGTTCCTGAGTCACCCTGACAGTCAGCAACCGCCATGTCCCCACGCAACCCTTCTTAAGCCAAAGCGTGTAAGCACACTCTTCCCCCTTCTCTCTGCACTCTGCCCTCTTCCTCTTCTTTCTCTCCTCTCTCTACCCTCTCTCTCTCTCTCTGCCCTCCTCCTCTTCTCTCTACTCTCTACCTCTCCTTCAGGCAGCCCCCCAATAAAATCTCTTGGTTGAATCTCTGTCTTGGGTGAGTCACTCGCCTTTCACACTCACCCCAGGAAAGAAGTAACCCAGACTTTGAGGACGGTACTAGAAGATCTCAGAAATGACTGGCTCCCAAATTAATAAGTAAATCACACCCCAGCAGAGAACACCTGGGATGTAGCCTTTGAATCATTTTTTTTAAAAAAACCCAGATGAGCAGAATCACAGCCTCCGGGACAAGGGTCCCCTGTGTTTCTCCTTTGCTAGCAAAGCAATAAGCCTTTTTCCTTTTTCTCAAAACCGCGTCCTCGTTATTGAATTGGCACCATGGTAAGGACCAAGCTTTCAGTAACAATATGATTTCATTTTATTTCATTTTTTCCAAACCAGATTGTACTTAAGCATCGGTTAATAGTTTGTATAAAAAAAATCTTTTGTTTAATTGTGACTTCTATTTTATTATGTAATCTGACACAAAGTGAAGGTTAACATTGCTTCTCCAAAGCACACTTTTAATCAGAGGTGCGTTTAAGAAATGCAGGTTTCTAGAGCCCCATGAAAGTCTGATTAAATAAGTTCTGTGGAAACCACACACTCGCTTTTTGTGCATTGCATCAGGACGTCGTCCTGCAGTTCAGCAAAGTGGGCATCAGCCCAGAACTTGTCCAAAGTTTCAGCTGAGGGGCCCCTCCCAGAACTAGATCACACTGTGTGTGAGGACATCCCAGAGGGTCCCTATGCTAGCTGTATTTTTGAAGGGCAGTTCCACCATACAGACCTCAGAGTACAATTGCTGGGTAGTAGGTAGGTCTGAGGACATTCACATTTTCCATACATGAGAAAACTTGTCCTGGGGGTGTAGCCTGGTATTAGAGCACTTGCCTAGCAGGTGCCAGGCCCTGGGTTCCCTTCCAACACCAAACAAAAAGAAAAAAAAATCATAAAGTGATTGTACCAATTTACATCCAAACAAGTTTTATTTTTTTTTTAGAGAATTTTAATATTTACTTTTTAGTTCTCGGTGGACACAACATCTTTGTATGTGGTGCTGAGGATCGAACCCAGGCTGCACGCATGCCAGGAGGGTGCGCTACCGCTTGAGCCACATCCCCAGCCCAAGTTTTATATAGACATCTTATAAACTGAATGTTAATAATGATATATTTAATACATACCAATTCTTGATATCATCCAACTCTGTATGTAGACATTATACACTTGGACGTATATTTGATGTCTGTATTTTGTAGTTTCTATTCTGACCTTTTTCAGTTTTTGAAATTTTCTAAAAATACAAAAATACAGTACAAATACAAAATGTGGAAATAAACCCTACAACGCAGAATTTTCTACATACCCAAAATAACGCATCTCTAGAAATCGAAGTCTTCACAATGTCAATATCGTGCCTGAAAAAAGAAAAATAACTTATAACGCTTCTAATGCAGGATCAGAATCCAAATGTCAACGGTTTTCACCAAAAATATCTTTCAGCGTGAGATTTCTTCCAGCAAGTGCAAACACTCTCCAAGGCGTTCTCCAGGAGTTCTCGCCCAAGCGTCCAGATCCCTTCACCTGTCATCTCCAGGTCTCCTCCCTTTGTTAGGGGCACTGACCGGCCGCAGTGACGGGTCACCTGGTCACCCGACAGCCGCGCTCGTGAGATCGCCCCCTGGCGTCGGTGCAGGGTAGACCTCGGGACGCGCGGCGATCCGCCTGAAATCCTGCGTCCTTCGCGGCGCACGACAGACAACTGCCGAGGCTGCTCCTTTCAACGCAGGTGCCGCGGGGGTTGCTCTGCGACTTCTGCAGGATTTCTGGGGGAGGGCGGACCTGATCCCACTTGATACTCCCCTCTCCCCTCCGCTGTACCGGGGACTGAGCCCGCTGTGGGGCTGTCACTGATCAGAGCTATCCCACTTTCTATTGGAAAGGCAAAATAAAGGCTTCATTCCTGCTCCAGAGTGACCTTTGCGTGCTTGCTCTTCCCCCTGGGGCTGTCTATCTCTTCGGGTGCGTTTCCATCAATTGCAGGGATTCACTGGAGCCTGAGCGGTCAGAACACCCTCCCAGCTGGGCTTGGGCCGCCTCCCGGCAGCCTGGGGTGACTTCCCTGCCATCTGGCACAGCAGGATAACCCAGGTGCACTTCTGGAATTTCCCTCTCTGCCCCTCTGTGTTTTTATTCATGCTGGAATTCTGAATCTGAGTTTTTTTCAGCTCTTTTCATTTTTAACCTTTGAATCGTTTTTCTCCTTGCACTAAAAATGTTACTTCCTTAATATTAACAGTGCCTTTGTTTGATCCTACATTGTGCATAAAATATTAGTTTAAAAATGTCTAATATTACTTCAAGCAATAAAGCCACTATTTATGTTTTCTCTCTTTTGTACAATAGAAATTATATGCTAAAGTTGTAGGCCATTCATACTAACTTTCTATTCCCAGTGGTTCACCTAGATACACCCTCTGTCATTTCGGTTTCTCTATTTTAGGTATGGCTTTATTATTAACAATGGAACTTCACATGGTTCCCAACTAAAATGTGTAGAATAAGGCAATATTTAGAGAAGGTCTCTATGCTTCTGCTCCACCCAGTTCCTGATTTACAATACTGTTCTCTGCCCCTTTTTTTGAACTAGAAATTGAGCCCAGAGATGCTTAACCGCTGGGCTATGTCCCCACCCCCACCCCACTCCACCAGTCTTTTTTTTTTTTTTTTTTTTTAATGTTTAGATAGGGTCTTGCTAAGTTGCTTCTGGACTCACTAAGTTTTGAGACTGGCCTTGAACTTGCAGTCCTCCTGCTCAGCCTCCCAAGCTGCTGGAACGACAGGCAGGCACCACTCTGCACAGCTTTTTTCTTCTTCTTTTTACTTAAAATATGAAATATAACCTGGAACCACATAATCTTACTTTATATCAATATGAGAATGATTTTATTCATTCTTATCTATGATCATATAGTTGGAAATGTGGATTTGTCACTTTAAATCACTTCCCATTGTTGGATATTTAGAGGTGGTTTTCAATCATTTGCAATGATAAATAATCTCCAATAATATGCATATTATCATTTGGCATTTTAGCCAGGATTTTTTTTTTAGTTGTAGATGGACACAATACCTTTATTTTATTTATTTTTATGTGGTGCTGAGGATTGAACCCAGGGCCTCACACATGCAAGGCAAGTGCTCTACCACTGAGCCACAGCCCCAACCCTAGCAGGAGTATTTTTGGAATATCACCCCACAAAGGACAAATGCAGGGTGGCCAAGAGACAGATGCATATAAGATTTTGGTATTGTGCCTAATGTTCCTTCAAGTTAATATGCAGAGTGCAAACAAACCAGACTCGAAGGGCTGACCCTTGACTGTGCAAGGTTTCTGCGCATTACAGCTCTGAATGGCCTGCTGTGTGGAAATTGATCCACTGCAGATTGTCGGCCAAGGTCTTATGCTTCTCTGTTGATTGGTATTGCTGATGACTCATGGGGTACAGAATGCCAGATACCCCGGAACCCAGGGGACTGAGAACCAAATAGCCATTGTGGTTACAAGGCATCCTAATGGCCTGGCAGACTGTCCTGACCCCACAACTGCCAATTTCACCTAAGACTGAATGAATGGCAGGTAGCCTCAGATCAGCCCCTGCATGGAATAAGCATTCAGGTGGGAGTCTGTGCTCAGAGCGCGGAACTAACATGGCCTGTCACAGTGGTGGGTGCCTGTAATCCCAGCAGCTCTGGAGGCTGAAGCAGGAGGATTGTGAGTTCAAAGCCAGCCTCAGCAACTCAGTGAGGCGCTAAGCCACTCAGCAAGACCCTGTCTCTAAAATATAAGAAAAGGCTCAGAATGTGGCACAGTGGTTAAGTGACCTTGGGTTCAATCCCAGGTACCAAAAACAAAAGTAAACAGAACTAAATGTGGGAGGGGCGCACAAGGCAGGAGCATATGCTTGCTCAGATTAGTGTTTAGGAGGTGCAGTGAGCCTGGATCTTCATGGCCCTTTTCTTCCCCGTAAGCTCTCCTTGTCGACCTCCTTCAAGGGACACAGAAAAGCTCAGACTGTCTGTTCTATTGGTGACACTTTGTCTAGGAAAAGTCTGCAGTGGACCTCCCACCACCACCAAAGGGCCCAGTGGTTCCCAGCGACTGAGGGTGGCTTTGCCTGAGGCTGGGGTGGCCAGAGCACATGGGGCCAGGCAGGGCCTGTCCTCAGATGTGCCCTCCGAGGTCTGCACCTCTGGTTAAAGAGACTATGCACAGGGGATTCTGCCGGGTCCCCCTGCTGCAGTGACAGATCCTTTTCACTCCTCATCAGGGCCTGGGGGTCAAATGAGGTCACAGAGCGTTGTCTGAGGAACCCAAGGTCTCACTGTGGTGCTACTCATTTCCGAATCCAGCCTGGCTCTCCAGCAAAGGTAGTCCCCAAGACGGAGGTGGATCTGGAAATCACAGGGAACACACAGGTGCTGTGTACTGAACTGTGTGACCCTAAAATTCATAGTGAGGCCCTGGTCCCCACGTGACTGTACTGAGACACAGTCCTTGAAAGAAGTCACGGAAGTCAGATGAGGTCATAAGGGTGGGGCCTGGCCCATTATGAGGACACACCTGGGATGTGTGAGCACGGGGGAGAGACCTGGTGAGAACACACTCTCTCCCTGCTAGTCTTGGAGAGAGGCCCCAGGAGAAAGCAAGCCTGCCGGCACCTCCAACCTGGACTTCCGGCCTTCAGGACTGTGAGGCAACCCCTGTGGTCACTGACATGTCCCTGTGGGTGTGTCTGGTTACGGCCCCCAGTACACTGAGAGCACACTGTCCACCAGGGGAGACTGGCACATCCCCAAAGCTGTGAGTCAGGATGAAAGAATTTAGGGAATGAAGACAGACAGAGGCAGAAGCACAGCCCAAGAAGCCATAAACCATCCCCATCCCCCTCCCCCGACCCCCCCCCTGCTGGGGGTGGGGGGGTACTGGAGATTGAACCCAGGGGCACTTAACCACTGAGCCATATCCCAGCCCTATTAGTACTTTACTCAGAGACAGGGTCTCATTGGGTTGCTTAGGGCCTTGCTAAGTTGCTGAAGCTGGTTTTGAACTCACAATCCTCCTGCCTCAGCCTCCTGAGCTGCTGGGATGACAGGCGTGTGATCCCGCGCCCAACCCCACAAGCCATCTTATCTTGGGGGTGAATGTGGACAGAGGAGAAGAGTCTGACGGCAGAGAACCAGACCTTGAATGAACCTCCTGTGAGTGGAGTGTTCCTAGGCCCTGAGCCACCCTCCCTCTGGGGGGTCAGACTGCCTGTGGCGGCAGCAGAGTGCCCCCCACTGGCCACCTCCCAGTGGCAGAAATGTATCCTCTTACAGTTCTGGAGTTGAAATCCAAAATCAAAATGGCGGCAGGTGGTTCCTTCTGAGGCTCTGGTGGTCAGTCGCTCGCCCAGCTTCTGGTGGCTGCCTGCAGTCCTTGGCACTCTTGACTTGTAGACCCCTCCCTCCAATTTCTGTTGTCATTGTCACATGGTATCCTCCCTTCTGTGCATCTGTGTCCAGATTTCCTCCTCTTATGAGGACACCAGCCATTGGACAGGGCCAACCTATTCCATTATGACCTCATCCTAACTCCTGACATCTACAAAGACCTGAATTCCAAACCAGATCACCTTTAAAGGTCCCAAGGGTCAGGACATCAACATGTATTTGGGTGGAGAGGCACAAGTCAACTATAATAGGACCCCACAGAGCCAAAATGGGAATGTTGTTTTAGGACATGGTGACCTTCGTGGATGTGGTTGTGAACTTCACCAAGGACACGTGGACCCTTTTCAGAGGAATCTCCTCGAGGACATGAGGCGGGAAAACATGGCATCCACAGCCGAGGATGCTCCTCCTGTATTTAGTCAGCAATGGGACCAGTGCTGGTTTGGTACCTCCTATGTCCTGAGAGGTATGTGAGAGATGGGAACGGGGTTGTTAAATGACAGACACAGCCTCTGCCCCCAAGTAGTGGACATTGGTTTTCCCCAAGAACCTGGAAGCCTGTCAATGACATGACATTTTCATGCCTTTCATGATGAACAAGCCTTTGTGGGGTCCACAAGTGGGTGTAAATGGAGCCCAGGAACAGGGTCACTCTAAGGCACTAAGCTCACTTAGTCTTCTTGGGTTCTTCCCTTTCCCATCTTTTTGTCACATATGTTGGATGGTCGTGTGTAAAGAAATCCACATGGGTGCCGCCATTTTTCCTCTCACCCACCTTTGCTTGGGAGGAAGAATGTAACCCTTGTGCCACTTTATTTCAGATTGGGTGACTCAATGTAAAACCAAAGACCGAACCTCTCAGCCAGATGTTCTTGCTACAAGAACATTTCGTGAAGCCACCGGCTGTCTCACTGGCAACACGTGGTGGCCTTCCCCGTTAGAAGACCAGAAGTGCCACAGCACAGAGGAGCCACAGAAGCCAGGGGAGCAAAATGCGACCCAAGCTGCAGCTGTCCAGGGCAAAGGCGTATCTCCAGCTGTGTCCTGTGGGTGTCACCAAGTGAGGGACAGCTTGAGGCTTGTGCCTTCGCAGAGAGAGTCCACAAGAAAATACCTCCCGCCGTGTTCCTGGAATATCATGACATATTGTCCCATCTTAAACAGTCATCAAGAATTACCTAAAAATGATGGCTGTGATGGCGTCTGGTGGCAGAACGGGCGGCTGGTCCCGCAAATGAGAACATGCACAGAGCCGAGATCACACCCGTGGATGGACAATCAGAACCACGTGCGTCATGGACACGATAAAATTGTCACGGGAGTGGATATTCAGCTGTGGGATGCGTCTGGAAAAGCTGTTAGTGGAGACAGAGTCCCCAAGGCACCCAGGACTCCCAGTGCAGGGAGAATGCTCGTTTCCAACCAGTGTGGAAGCAACTTCAGTCACAACCCAGCCTGGACCTTGCAGGGAGGATCCTCCCGGGTGAAGACAGAAGCTAAGAAACCGAGTGGGAAAACCTCTGTCCACGCTCACCATTCCGGTCCACGCAAGAGAACTAATACTGGAGTGAAAAGCTACAGGTGTCGCGAGTGTGGCCGAGCTTTTGTCTACCAGTCCTTTCTCAGGAGACACATGGACATTCACACAGGCGAGCAGCCCTACGAATGCGAGCAGTGTGGGAAAGCCTTCAGGTACTCCCTGCACCTCAATAAGCACCTGACAAAGCACATTGTGAGCAGGAACTACGCCTGCCCGGAGTGTGGGAAAGCCTTCCCCAAGTCCTCAAAACTCACCGCGCACATCAGGACACACACGGCGGAGAGGCCCTATGCGTGCGAGGAGTGTGGGAAAACCTTTACTAAGTCTTCAGGGCTCCAGAGGCATCTCAAGACTCACAGATGAGAGGCTCCCTGCAGATGGAAGGAGGGTGGGGTCAGCTTCATCAAGGGTCTTGCTGTCCTGGACATGCCAGGAGGACAGACTGGCAGGAAGCTCAGTGAGTTAACCTGCAGGGGCACATCTTTCCAGAACTCTCCAGTGAAAAGCCCCTCCCAAAGGCTCCACCTCCTCCCAATAGCGCCACAGGCTGGGGGATATGATCCAAGTGTGTTATTTGCATGTATGAATATACCTTAAAACCATATTCTGTTAATAAAAATGCACTCATAGATGACTCCACCCCAAGATGACCACATCAATCCAGTCACCAAGGTGGAAGCCTCAGGCCTGATCACCTCTTAAAAGTCTCGACCCTCCACACCACAGCATTGGGGATTCAGTCTCCAGTACTGGAGTTTTGGGGTACACGTTCTGGCCACAGCAGACTCCATTTGCCTCTACTGTGTTCCTCCTTCAATTGCATGTGTGTGTGTGCACGCGCTGTGGTACTGGAGACTAAATCCAAGCCTGCTCTGCCTCAGAGCTATATACCCAGACCTTTTTAAATTTTATTTTATTTGGAGACAGGGTCTCGCTAAATTGCTGAGACTGGCCTTGAACTTGCAGTTCTCCTGTCTCCACCGCTGCCATCTTGGGGATTACAGGAGTGTGCCCTGCCCCAACTCTGTGATCAAAGTATGTTATTTGCACATAGGAATACACCATAAAGAAACCCATGTTCTATAAATAAAAGTGCACTTATCAAATACTCCACCCCCAAGAATGGAGGGTTTTTTGATTTGGGGTTTTTGTTTTTGTTTTGGTTGCTTTGTTTTGTTTTTGGTGGTACTGGAGATGGAATCCAGAGATGGTGTACCGCTGAGCTACATCCCCTAGCAATTTTTTATTTTTATTTTGAGACAGGTTTTCTCTTAAGTTGCAGAGGCTGGCCTTGAACTCACGATCCTCCTGCTTCGGCCTCCTGAGCCACTGGGATCACAGACGTGTGCCATGCACCAGCTCTGCTTCTTCTATTTGCATAATAAGATGTTTTCTCTGCTTACATAGGAACACCCCATCTGTACCTGAGCCAACCCCCTGCTCATCTAATTCTCACACACACTAGTACCCCCACACACACCTAAACCCCTCCCGCCAGCCTAAATCACCCTGGGGCCAGCTACAAGGGACAACCCCTACCACAAGCTCACCAGAATTATACCTGTCAGTCCCGAGCTGTCTGCCTGCCTCCCTGGCCATTCCCAAGGAAACCCCAGTGCAAGCCGGGGCTTCCCCTCATCCCTGCTTCCGCCTCTTGAGTGCTTCCCCTGTGGCCCTGTCTGGTGGCATGGCGCTGGGGCTCCTCCGGGAAAGATGAAAACAGTCGCCCTCCTGTGTCCATGGGCTCTGCATCTGCAGATTGAACCAACTGTGGATCAAAACAACTGTGTCTGTACTGGAGAGGCACAAGCACCTGCACTGTGAGATGCCACACATACTCTAGAGCAGACCTAAAGTGAACAGGCAGACATGCGCAGGCTGAGTGTAAATACCATGCCACTGTAGAGAAGGGTGTCTAGCATGGATTTTGGTATCCCAGAGAGGTCCTGGAAGTGACCCCCATGGACACCAAGGGAGGTCTGTGACATCAACCTTTCAATGTCCTCTATGTCACACCTCCAAGTCGCGTTCCTCATGACTAAAACACTCAGGGTCACTCCAGGGGAACTGGGCTGCAGGAAATAACCACACAAGAGACGGAGATACCTTTTTCTTTGGGGTCCTTTGATGGCTCCTCTGACCTTAAGGGTCCACAGGAAGAGAGAGCGGGTGCGCGCTGACCCTTTTTATTGAGGAGAAGCCATTCAAATGAGTCAAGGGGTCATGTTTCAGGGGCTGAGTCTAGCTTCCTGATGTCCACTGTCAGCAGGTCCACTGACATCTAGGAAGGCCACACCCAAGGGCAGAGCAAGAGAAGGGGACACACAAAAGGCGTTTCCATGGAACATTCTATCCCAAACGGGGCAAGGGGGTAATATCACAAAGGAACCGGTGAGCATAGCCCGACCCCTGGGGCTGCAGGAAGGCGCGCCTACGCATGAAGACACATTTGTATTTTCTCTACCCTCAAGACCGGGGCTACCATCTTAGGTTACTTAAAAGCAACCAGATCACGTGGGACCGACAGTGCCTCAGCTGACCAGGAGGGGAAGCAAATGCTCGTCACATGCTATGTCGGCTCCACACCTCCATCCACTAAATCCCAAGTATGATTTTAATCCAGTAGCAGTGTATAAACAGCTGGGCAGACTAGATCCCATAAGACTACTTAAGAACATTAAAATCTGCACTTCATGTCATTTTCACATATCACATGATGAACTCCTTCTCAGCTCAGCTTGATTTGACCCATGGACCAGTTTCCTAACCTCCAACTAAAAGAAAGAATAAAACATCACTGTCCCTGCTTTCCAGTGGAGAGAACAGAGATAAGGAAAGACTCAGCTCTCTCAAAATTCAATTTTTTTTCAATTTTTTTTAATCAGGAAATATGGATACCCACATGCATTTGAAAATGTCTACCCACTGCCCGGCGTGGTGGTGAACATCTGTAATCCAAGCAACTGGGGAGGCTGAGACAGGATGACCACAAGGTGGAGGCCAGCCTCAGAAACCTAGCAAGACACTGTCTTAAAATAATGAATAAAAAGGCCCGGGGATGTAGCTCAGTGGTAGAGCAGCCCTAGGTTGAATCCCAATATAAAAAAGAGGAAGAAAAGAAGCTAGGGAGGAAGGAGGGAAGGAAAATGTACACATGTAGTTCAAAGTCAATAAAATGACCACCCACATACCAGTATCCAGGCCCAGAAGCAGTTCATCATTAAACAATTCATGGCTGCACCTTACCGGCAGCCTCCCCCAGTGCAGAGCAGAAACCCTATGGCACATTTTGGATCATTTCCTGCTCAATTTTATTTTTATGCCTATGCATAAATCCCCAGTGTTCTCTTTCCTACTTCTGATTCTTTTAATACATACGGTGGTATCCATTGAATATCTCTTACTATCTCTTCTTTCAGAGAAAGATTCAGCCAGATAGGTAGCAGGAAGAATCTATCCTTTCATTTTCACTGCCCTATCGGTTATTTCTTAGCCTGGTTTCAGAGAGATTTATTCTTTATCTCACTGCAGACCTTATCGACACGGCTGCTGAAATCAATTCTTGCACAGGCCTCACAACAAACTTTGCAAAAGTCATTCTTGAACAGAGTGACTCTCTGGGTTCTGCAATTCACATATGTTAGAAGCAAAATTATTTTAGACACAGCAGGACTGTCTGGTTTCATTTATATGGTATTTCCAGAGGAAGCAAATCTGGAGAGACTGAAAGTGGATTTGCGGTGGCCTGGGGTGGGAGGTTGGGACAGGGAATTGACTGCAAGCTGGTGATGAGGAACTTAATAGTGGAGGAGCTTTTAAACTGGGTTGGGGTGATGACTGTACAACTCTGCAAATGTATCAAAACTCTGAATTGTACACGGACCCTGGGTGGATTTCAGTCTGTAAAAACTTTTATGAATCTCTGCAGGAAAAGAGAAAGAAAAGCGGAAGGTGAGGATGGGGGAAAGGAAAGAGAACCCTAAAGTTCTGCCAAGTTCAGTCTTTGGTGTTTGGGGAAGACCTGTCTGCTAAGGACTCTCCCAGAAGAGGGGACTCTGCAGCCTGGCCCCTGTGGCCTGCTTTTCCTAGGGGCCTGCTGCTTTCTCCTAGAGTTGGGGTGCATTGGGACCCCCTCCCATCTTGGAAGGAAAATGATGATCTGCAAGCTGTTAGCCCAGATGCAGCCCCAGACCATGTAAATGGGTCTGGATCTACTCTTACCCCTAAAGTAAGGTTGGGCACACGGATAGACACAGGCCAGAAGTCAGAGCCCTGGACTCAATTCAGAGAGAGGAGGTGATGTGATCTTAGGGTTCCCCCACCCACCCACATAGGCCCTCAATTCCCACAGGGCTGTTAAATGAAATAGATTTAGCAAATCTACCAGGTACTTTGCAAATATTTACTAAGGAAGCCCTCACAATAACCCTGTCATGTGGGTGTATTATTGCTCCATTTTACAGCAGGAGAAACCAGGGCAGGCTAAGCAAGCTGTCCGAGGTCAGCTGGCGGGTGGCTAGGCTGTGGGCACCAGAAACTTGGCTCTTAGTTCCCCTGCCGGAGCCTCCCCGTACAGACTGGCTCGTGCATTTGGGAGGTGTTTGTCCTCCCCACTAGGAGACTGACCTCGTCTGGAACATTTCAGAATGGGGTATGGGGCTCAGAGAAATTAAGACAGTTGCCCAAGGCCACACAGCTCAGATTCGTCAATGCCAGATTCTGCCTCACTCCTGGAAGAGAAAAATCACAAAATGTTCCCATTTCACTGCAACTGGGTAAAATTTAGTTCAAAAAAATTTAGTTACATTTTCACCAATTTAATAGACATCGTGAAAAGAAGGACGGATGAATGGATGTGTTCAGAGAGCCATATCCCGTTTTTGCAGGACTGCGCTCCGGGAACTATATTCAAGACCAGGGCTTTTATCCAGCAAAACAAGATCGCCAGACGGAGGCAGGACCGGGAGGAAATCACCTGCTCGGACCCAGTGGGAAAGAGCAAAACCCACTCGGACGGGGCACGGGCGTCACCTGGCGGCACAGCTATGCTAAGGCAGCGCCGCACGAGACACAAACTTCAATCATTTCTCTCCTTTTGACCCGCTGGACCGCAGATCAGAGGTGCTGGGAACACACTCCAGACGACGCTATTTTTCATAACATTGACAACCCAGGTGCCCACCTGTCTGAGACCCATATACCATACACGTCTTCCTTTGGAGAATCATATGAAAGACACTCCTATTTCAAGAGATGGTCACTGAAGGCCATAACATGCCATCTGTCACCTGCCAGCCTATTGCTTATAAAGCTCTGCCCTTCCCCATCACTCTGCCTCTCCAGTCATTGACTCCATTGGGCATCAGCAGGACCGAACCTTGAGCTCTCCTTAAGTGACTTCCTGTCTTCTGAGTCTCCACTAATGACCCACGCTATGTCCCCACTGTTCTGCATTATCTCCACTATTTTCAGCTGACAAAGATCCTGATGGCACCCAGACCACCGCCCCAGTGATTGTCCCCCACCACCTCACGGCCAGCTCTGATTTCAGAATGGGGAATGGGGCTCAGAGAAATTAAGACACTTGCCCAAGGCCACACAGCTCAGATGCCACAATACAAGCTTCACTCCTGGAGGAGAAAAATCACAAAACACAAAATGTTCCTAATTTCACTGCAACTGGATAAAATTTAGTTCAGTCCTACTTCCATTTTCACCAATAAAGCTGCCCGTCTTGTATGTAACAAAATGATCCGAGCAAGAAATGAAGAGCCTGTGTAGAGGTGACAACACCATCACATCGCCACCTCTATTCCCACTTCCCATTCCCACCTGTCACCAGCAGTGACGCCGTCTTCAATGTGGTCACCAGTGTCACCATCGGCAACACCCTCACCACCACCTCGGCACCACCACCCTTTTTCATCCTCCACCCGCTCTGCACACCGGCAAAGGGGAAGGAGGTGCTGCAGAGCCTGGGAACCAAGAGGAATCTCGCTTTGACCCTGGCTCCTCTGACATGGTCTCTGATGAACCTGGGCGTGCAGCCTCAGGACTGGCCAACTACAAACAGACCAGGGGAAGGCAGGGGAGGGTCTAGGACCTCAGGCGGTTAGCTGCTGGGGTCACCGTCGCTAGGTGCAGCTGTCCTATTGACGAGGCCACTTTGGAGGCAGGGATAGGATCTGAGGTCCTGGGCCCTATCTGGGGAGGAGGAGGAAGTCCCTCCAGTGATAGATAGGGTTAGTGGTCACGGCTCTGCTGCACACCACAATGAGATTTGCTGGGCCCCAGAGGAGCAAGAGGGGAAACAGCGTCGCTCCAGCAGCCACATCCCAGGGGAGCTGACTGTTCTACCTCCTTCCAAAACACCTTCTTTTAATTTCTCGTTCCTTCTTCTATGCCCCAGAACCTAGCATGACCCACAGCACACAGGAGGAACTCAATACATGTTTGTCCAATTCATGGGGAAAGAGCTAGCCATGCTCTGCTCCCCACAGCCCAGTGAGAGAGAAGATTGGAGCCCCAAGGCAAGATGCCTCCCGTTGGGGGGGGGCGTCAACAAGAGCACACCCTGGATTACCTGGAGCCCGTCCATCTGCCGCTCAGAGCACCTTCCTCTTAAGTCAAGATCTCATCCCGGCACCAAGCAGGCTGCAGCTCCTTGTTCTGTTTCTTGGTCAAGGTTTAGAAGTGTTGCGGCTTTAGCTTTGTACACTGGAAATGGAGTCTTTGTGCCCTAAACATGTAAGGCAGCTTCCATTCTGGACAGCTCTGTGTTTTTAGAATTGAAGGCAGTTGTGCTGGGGGTGTGCTCTGTGGGAGGTACAGGGAGCCTGGGGCACCAGTGGACAGGCCTGACCTCACCACCTCTTCCAACTCTGAAACAGCCATGGTGGGAGAGAGTATTGGCACCCAGAACTAGCAAACTCTCCACAAAGAATCACTGTTGAACTCTGATCAGGAGAAAGCTGGGAGATTGCTGGGAGCCTTTACCAGATCCTGGGATCAGATGAGGAGAGAGTTGATTGGATTGTCTCTGTGCTAAGTGCTCGGAATTGCACACCAGCCTGGCCTGTGCTGCCCAAGCACCGTACCACTGAGTCCAGCCCAGCCCCCCACTCATCTTCATCCTCATCATTGTCCAGCCAGCCTGTGCATCCACGGGTTCTGCATCTGAAGACTCAACCAACAGCAGATCTAAAAAAATTTTTTTAATGGTGCCAGCCAGACACAGTACCTGTAATCCCAGTGACTCAGGAGGCTGAGGCAAGAGGATCCCAAGTTCAAGGGCAAGCATCAGCAATTTAGTAAGGCCCTAAGCAAGGGAGCGAGACCCTTTCTCAAAAATAAAAAATAAAAAGGGCCGGGGATGTGACTCAGTGGTTAAGTGCTCCTGAGTTTATATCTGGTATGAAAAAAGAAAATTGTGCCTGTATTGTGCTGAGGGCCATTACCAAGTAGGAATGACGCATCGAAATTTCCTTGCCAAGCGTACCCCATGCTGCTTAGAGGACATTCGATGGGACATTGCATGCATGCTTTAATAAGGTGACTTTGCTCAAGGACCAAGGCGGATCCGGGTTTAGAGCTGATCAGGTTTGAGGAAGTAACCGGCTCCTTGAGTTTAAGGCGTTGCCAGTTTAAGACAATGGGTTTTAGGGAAGTTGGAGGTTGAAGATTATTGCTGGGATTAGGGTGTTCCTGCTGCTTGTTCCCATTGAGTTCTCGTGAGATTAAAATGGGATTTGGAGAGAGCCTCATGAAGTAGGTGAATTGTGCGGGCAGACGGAGAATGCGATTGTCCCTGGACCTGTGTGGAGGCGGTGTGAGAGCGGGAATAAAGAATTGCTGTTTGAACCTACAAAGGTGTGTGGTGCCTCCTGATTCGGTGCCAAGCCGAGACCTTGGCACTTGGCAGTATTGAACGTCTTCAGACTTTTTTCCTGTCATCTCCTAAATCCAGTGTAGCTCTTCACAGAGCATTTCCATTACAGCAGGCACCGTGCTCTAGACCTGTCTGGACCTGTCTGGGGTGTGTGGGGGATGTGTGTAGGTCATTCGTAACTATGCCGTGTCACATAAAGGACTCAAACGTCTGTGGACCTTGGTATTTGTGGGGCTCCTGGGACCAATCTCCTGTGGATGCCAAGAGACGACGGCACTTATAGTCACAGACGCATTCGGGTATTCGCTCTGCCAGGCTTCACACACACACACACACACACACACACCCCTCCGCAGCACATTCTGCTGTCACACATTCTGCCTACCTGGGTCACAAGGGTAAGTGAAAGGTCACCTGCTTGGACTTGGTAGGATGAGGTTTTGTCCGGGCACCAAGCATGAGACAGGCAGGCGTCGCCCACAGTGGCCTAGGTCTCTGATTTCTCTGCTCCAACTCGGTGGCCCACAGCTGGTGTAAAGCCTGCAGATATCCCTTCCGTCCTCCCCTTTCAGACACAGGCCACTATCCTTCCCCCCACCCCACCCTGCCCTTGAATCGAGGCATGGTCAGGTGACCTGCCTTGGATGATAAATTTGAATTAAGGCAACTGTGTCATATCCAGGGGAAAGTTCTCCCCCCCGCCCACACACACACACACTGGGGATTGAACCCGGGGCACTTAACCACTGAGCCATATCCCCAACCCTTTTTTTAAGACGGGGCCTTGCTAAGTTGCTCAGGGCCTCACTAAGTTGCTGAGGCAAGTCTTAAGCTTTCGATCCTCCTGTCTCAGCCTCCTGAGCACCTGACCCAGGTAAAAGTTCTAGGAGCCTACTTTTTCACTTTCCCTTTCCCAGTGTCAAAGGAAACTGGCATCTCTCCAGAGGGAGGCTGTTCCAACAGCCTGGGGCACAGGGAGCAGAGCTCTTGGCTGACCCACACACAGCAGCAGCAATGGAAAGAAAGAAACCTTTGCTGCACTGGGGGGGAGGGTACTGATTCTGGAGCATAACTGTTACCACAGGTAACGCAGCCTACCCCAGCTGACACCGCCCCAGCAGAGCCAGAAACGTGCAAGTCTCAGAAAATGAATGAGTGAGTGAATGGCAGAGGATAAGGACAGGGTCGCAAATTCTCCCTGGACTAGTGGTCGAGGGAAGAGCCCTGTCTTGAGCTGGCTGTCTCACACACATGCACCCGGGCTGGGGTAAGAGTTGAACTCCAGACCTTTATTTCCTGGGGTCACAGCTCATCTATTCAGTATGGGGGAGGCTCTTAGGGAGTGAAGAACGAGGAGCTGTAAAGATGAGAATGTGAGGTGCCAGGAGAGCCTGGGAGACGGAGAGGAGGAGTGAGCGGGAGAGGGAGAGGAGGCAGGAGTGGGGGACATGAGCGCTTAGGGCTGAGGCACCATGGGCAGGAGGAAAGAGATGGAGGGGCAGAGAGACAAGGCCCACGCTGAGAGATGGAGACTCCCAGGGCAAAGAGGCAGGCAGAGACGGGGAACCTGCAGGGCGCAGGGCAGGGCAGGGCTGGACGCCCTAGAAGCAGCGGGAGTCCTTGCTGCTGGAGGAGGCAGGCCTGGTGCTGGAGGGAGCCCCTCTGCTGGAGCTGGGGCCCCCACTTGATTCTGACCCCACCCCTCTGCTCGCCAGGCCACCTGCAGAGCTCTCCTGGCCTCTGCTGGAATCCATATAGCCAGTGGACACCAGGTTGCTGCCCGAACTAATGGGTCTGAAGGTCACACGGCCGGCGCTCGAGGTCCGACTGGAACCTGGGACCCCACTGGCGCTCATGGGGCCAAAGGTGGTCTGGCCTGTACTGGAGTGGTGACCCCTGGACAGCTGGCCTACACTGGAGCTGGGGATGCCAAAAGTGACACGGCTGATGGAGCCTGTGCCCTGATCCTTGCTGGCTCTGTGGCTCAGGATGGACCCAGGAATCCCAGGGATCCTGCTGGTGGCCCCCAGGGAGGGCCCCGCACTGGCCACTCTGGTGCTTGAGAAGGCCCCGGCCGGGGTGCTGTCTATCTTCCCCACTGCTTCCGCCAGCTCCTTCTGGCGCTGCTCCTGGGCCAGCTCCTGGACCTCCACCTGGGGCGAGGAGGACAGTCAGGGCCCCAGAGGACAGCCGAGGCCCTCCCCACAGCACCGCCAGCCCCCGCCACCACCTGCAGCCGCCAGCCCCGGCCACCACCTGCAGCCGCCAGCCCGCTCACCGCCTGCATCACTTGGCTCAGCAGCTCCTCCCTGCTCATGGGATGGTCGTCTTTGGCCACAAAACCGGGGGGATCCTCTCTAGGGTGGGGGAAGGCAGAAAAGTCTAGACTCATGCCCACAAAAGGCCAATGGCACCTCCTGCCTTTACCAGAGGCCCTCAGCTGTTCTCGGGCCAGCCCTCTCCCCTTTGCAATACCCACGATCTCCTCTCACACAGTCCCCTGGAGTCCTAACTCTGGCTCTCTCTAGACCCTGCATCATCCTCCATCCTCCCTGAGCCAGGCCCACCACCTGGTCCCAGACCCCAGCCCACTTGTTCCCTAGCCCCACCAATGCCTGCCCAGCCCGGCTCACATGCTGTCAGGTGGCTGCAGAGGGGCCATCTTCTTGGGAGGATCCTCATGGCTCTGGCCCAGCAGCAGGAGGGCAGTGTCCGTCAAGGGGGCTTGGTTCTGAGAATGCGAGAGCCAGGGCTCAGCTCAGGCCTGGCCACAGGTCAGTCCCCAGGGCCCGTCCCTGCCCTGGCCCACCTGGACTTCTAGAAAGGCCTGCACTGTCAAAAGGTACACCAGTCGCTTCTCAATGAGGCTCAGGAAGAGGCTCATGTCCCGATCCCGCATGTGGGTCTTGACACCGAGGAGGTCGTCGATGACGCTGCTGTCACAGTTAGCCTTGGTGAAGAGCAGCTGGATATCTGGGGGCGGGGGGCCTACTGTCATTGATCCAGCACAGCCCACTGGACGCTAGCCCTCTCCCTGTTAAAGTCCCTGCTGTGCATTCTGTGGAGATAGTAGTCCAGGCTCAAAGATTGAAAGGGGCTCAGCTCAGCTCAGTAGCCCCACCTGAGGGCTCAAGAGGACAGAGCTAACATGGGCCTTGCCTCCGTCTGACACCTTAGCCAGAAACAAACCCAGCATCCCCAGCCTCCTGGGCTCCAAGACCCTCTCCCTGGGCCCTCCCAGGGCTGGAGGGCACCCAGCAGCCTCGGGGCTGCTGTCTTTGTGTTTTTCTAACCTCAGTCCCAGTTGCATTCAGTCTTCCCTGGACCCACTAGACAGGGTCATGGCCCACTTGTGCTGAGTTATTAACCAGCCATTGTTCATGAACTAAGAAGGCACCGGGACCTCGACAGAAACCTGCATCCTCTCCTCCCGCAGTCCCGGGATCACTCACAAAAAAACACCATCCTCCCGGACCCTGGCCCATCAGTCCCCTGATTGCTGTTTTATACAGTTTCATGGCATTCCTGCATGTTCTTTAAATATATATATAACATGCCTCTATTTCAGTTGTGTTTAACTTCATAAGAGGGGTCTCATGGCATTATTGATAGCAGCAAACAATTGGAAGTGACCTAAGTGGATAACTCTGGGGCAGCCATAATGTTAAGGGTTGAATTGCGCCCCCGAAAAACGCACGTGTTGGAGTCCTAACTCCCCAACGCCTCAGAATATGACTTTATTTGGAAATAGGGTCATTGAAGATGAACTCATGATGAAGTCAGAAGGGAGTATAGTGGCCCCCGCCCAACATGACTGGAGTCCTTATAAAATGAAAGGGCAAATGCAGAGATGGGACCCAGAGAGCAGAGCCATCTACAAGCCGAGGACAGATGCCTAGAACAGATCCTTCCTCCCCAGCCCTCAAGGAGAACCGATCCTGCAGAGAATTCGATTTCCAGCTTCTGCCTCCGACTGTCAGACAACACACTTCTGTGTTTAAGCCATCCCATTTGTGGTATTTTGCTAGGGCAACCCCAGCAGGAGAATAAATCTAAATGAGTTTAGAATGAAACTCACCAAGACCAAGAATGAGATAGCACTACTATTCCATTCTGTTTTATCATATTACCACGTCACTCTATGTTAATATATTTTGATTACTGAAATGGCACCAAGATATTGGTGAATTGAAAAAAGCAAAATAGCACACTTCAAATGGATGAACGTGTTATTCACACAAAAATGACCAACCAAAAATGTATAAAATGCCTGAGTGTATGTGTGTGTGTTTGTAAATCCCAAGAAAAGGCAACCTGATTGAGTTCCACTGCACACCCACCACCTCACACGGCCCTCTGCTCCTCTCCTGCTGTAGTGCCATCACCATCACATCTGACAACTGCACCTCCATTTCCACAGTGGCTCAGAAAGAGGAACCACGCCGAGGCTTACAAATGGTGGCAGTGGTTCCAAGCCAGGGTGGCCTGGCTCCTGAGTGCTCTGAATGGCTCCTTCCCCCAAAATAAGATGGAAAGGAGGACACCCTGGAGGGGTGAGTTCAGCAAAAGAAACTCTAGGCTCCCGCCTCATACAATACATACAGATTAATTTGCAATATGGAGCAAAAACAATAAAGTTCCAGCAGAAAACAGAGGAGAGTGCCTTTGTCACCCTAGAGCAAGCCAAGACTTCTAGGGAAGGCCACAGAGTCACTAACAACAAAAAGAAAAGTTGGTAAATTGGATACCATCAAAACTAAAAATAAATTTAGGTTTATCACAAGAAAATGAAAAGGTCAGCTATATGGAAGAAAACATGAAAAGAAACACTTTTCCACTATTGGTGGGATTGTAAATTAGTACAACTGCTACGGAAATCAGTATGGAGGTTCCTCAAAAGACTAGGCCTGGAACCACCATATGACCCAGCTAGAACACTCCTCAGTATTTATTCTAAAGAATTAAAGTCATCTTAACTATAGCAATACATGCATTCCCAAGTTTATAACAGCACATTTCACAATAGCCAAACTATGGAACCAGCCTAGGTGTCCATCAACAGATGAATGGATAAACAAAGTGTGGAATAGCTAGGCGTGATGGCACACACCTATAATCCCAGAGACTCAGGAAGCTGAGGCAGGAGGATCACAAGTTCAAAGCCAGCCCAGCAACTTAGTGAAAATGTAGTATATATAAGCGATTAAGTTTTATTCAGCCATAAAGAAAAATGAAATTATATCATTTGCAGATGGAAATTGAGACCATTATGTTAAGCGAAATAAGCCAAACTCAGAAGGTCAAGGGTCATATGTCTTCTCTCATATGTGGAAGGTAGAGAGGAAGAAGGAAAAGAAAGGTGAGGGATAGCGATGATAATATAAAAATCAAAGGGAGATGAGAATAGAAGGAAGAGCCAGGGAGTGGTGAAGGGATATTCTGGGATGGACATTAGCCAAATTATATTGTTATATTGTGTGCATGTACTAATATGTAACAATCAACCCCACCATTCTATACAACTATAATGCAGCTATACAAAAATGTGGAGGAAAAAAAGACTACTATTCAGAAAATGCAGTGAACTCATGCAACTCAGTTTTAGCAAGACAAACACCTAATTTGTTTTTAAATGCACAGGATTAAACAGGGTGCCCTAAGTTATTAGTCATCAGACAAACTCAAATTAAATTAATAGAGGTAGTACTGCATGCGCATTCAAAGGGCTAACATCACAACCTCTGTCGGTAAGAGGGGCCAGCCAGGGCGCAGGGCATCTGGAACACTCTGGTGCCCTCATGTGGATTTTCTAATAAATCTCAGTACCTACCTGCCCTGTAACTCAACAATACCACCACCCAGCAGGCATTGGTGGACAGAGGGCTAGGCCAATCAGTGTGAACATATTCATCCAGGAATACTGACTGGATGGCTGATGCCCTTGATGAACAGATATGGATGTGGTCTGGACTGATAAGCAAGTGCACAAAGCAGCCACGGTATACCTCCAAGGGGCCAGCCCAACTGGACCCTCTGCCGGCTCACTGCACCCCTCCAGATCAAGAAGCTGGGGCTGGAGGAGGGGCTGCCACAGGCGCTCACCGGCCTTGAGCGTTTCCACCCTGACCTCGAAAGTCCTTCAAGCGGGCTCGAGCTGATCCGACTCAGAGCGCGCCTTATCCAGGTGCTGCTGCAAGGCGGCCTGCCGCTGCGCCTCCTGCTCTTGCTTGGTGCTCCCGCTGGCGCGCTCGTTCACCAAGGCCTCCTGCATCTGCGGGGCAAGGACTGGACACTGGGCGGGGCTTCAGGAGCAGGGGAGGAAAGTTCTGGGACCAGAGAAGCGGAAAGGGTGGAGGAGGGAGGCGGAGGGGAGGGGGAGGGGAGGAGGGAGGGG